>NC_080043.1:49269403-49363291 GCF_012489685.1 Lotus japonicus | reverse complement strand
CTGTTGATGGGAAATCACAGGGAGTAGTCGGATGTAGGAGGTCTAGAGGAGGCCGTTTTGGGCTGACTCTCTCACTTTTGAGGAACATTTAATTATAACTTCACTACCTGGGTTACCGCACTCGTATCTATGGCCTTCGGGCTCACTTTCAGTCACTTAGGGGTTATAATATTATGTCATGTTACGCATTGCATGCGTTAGATACTTTATCTTGAAAAGGAAAAGAAAAACGAAAGAAATTTGTAAGACCAAGATTTGGTCATGTAGTACAACTCTATGTTTTGATGATTACATGATAACTATTGTGTATGAACAATTATGGTACTCTAACATTGTTTTCTGAGTGTTTAAATGATAGGCTCTGACTCTGGTCAATACTCACAATTATCAGAAGCATTTAGCCCAAGAGTAACCAACGCAACGCTTTCGCACTCACTATGTTCTGATTGAACAGTAGTAAATGCTTCAGAAGTTCTGAAGATGATAAGCTCTGATGTGTATTCAGATCACTTAAATTTCTGAAGACCAGAAGCTCTGAAGGTCCAGAGGCTCTGAAGGTCCAGAGGCTCTGAAGGTCCAGAAGCTCTAAAGGTCCAGAAGCTAAGAAGTGAAGATTCTGAAGTTCAAGAGTAAGATTGCTCTGAAGACCAAGTACATCCAACTTTGATGTCAAGAAGCAGAAGATACGAAGGTCAGAGGATCCAAGCTTCCCTCTGACTCTGATGACCAAGCTTCACAAGAGTCAACATGAAGCGTTGTCTGATCAAAAGTCAACTAGGATAAGGCTCACGTCACTGTCCAAGTACAAAAGCAATTGTACTATCCTGACGACCTTACCTAAGATGTTCAGCCACAGCAGAATTTGGAAGTTCCGGATTTGCCCTCCAACGGTAGCATTTCAAACAACGAATACAACCCTAATCCTTGGAGTATAAATAGAGGCTGAAGATGGAAGAAGAGGCCAAGAAACTTTGTACAAGCTTAAGCAACCATTCAATATTCTCTTAGCAATCTTTCTTCAATCGTTCTTACTGTGTTTACCTTATCTTTCTCAGAAACACTCATTGTAAACCCAAAACCCTCAAACAGTTAGTTTGATTACCTTAAGGGACCAAGGTTGGTCAGCTCCTTGAGAAGACTAAGAGAGTGAATCTTAGTGTTTGCTAGTTCATTGTATTGTTAGTCACTGAGCAGGTTGCTAGTGCAGTTGTAACAAACATTGAATAGTGGATTGCCTTCATTCTAAGAAGGAAGAAATCACCTTAACGAGTGGACTGGATTAGCTTGGGCGATTATCAAGTGAACCAGGATAAAATACTTGTGTGCTTCTCTTCATCTCTTATCTTTGCACCTTGTGTTGTTTATTCGAGAGATTTATCTAAATCTCAAGAAGGAAAAGTTTTTAGTTGAAAACGCTATTCAAACCCCCCTTCTATCGTTTTTCATACCTTAAAAATTTACTCGCTTATTTCCGCATTTGTTCATATTAGGTTACTATTGTGACCGCAGAAAGTCGGGGTGTTATAAGGTGTGTTAGAAGTCTCACTGATATTATCCCAAATTGAGCTAATTCTCAATTTGGGATAAGGGGAAAGATACATGAGAGAGATGCCAAACACCCTCCCTAACCCTAGAAAGAGAACCACTTCTATCTCTAAACCCAATTCCTAACTAAATACCAAGATGATTCCTATTCTCTAACCCCCTCTTATTTATAGGCAACAAGCCTTATGAACCCTCTTAAGTCTTAACTAACTATCGAATTATATGATAACTCCTTTAACTAACTATCTAAACCATGTGTACCTATCAATACTCCCCCCTGAAAATTCACCTTGTCCTCGAGGTGAAGGACTGAATCCAACTGAATGCCAATGCTGAAAATGCACTACTATTCCACCAGGGTCCCATAGCCGAAAGCAAAGAGTCCAAAACATGTATGACTTGGGAAAAATCTTCACTGTCCTGCTGAAACTAATGTGGCCTAAGTACCATTGTAGGAAAAAGGCTTAAATAAGTTTTTGGTCTCCATCCTTTACAAAATGCTTGGTTTTCGTCCCTCGCCGGAGCAAAGGTGGGTTTTAGTCCCTAACCTTTGCCAAAAGGTTTGGTTTTCATCCCTTCGGAGCTCTGGGTCAACGCCGGAGCTCCGGTGGCCTATGTGGCAATGCCACATGGGATTAATGAGGCCAGGTGTTATTATTTTTAAAAAAATAGAAAATTAACTCACTAATTAAAAACCCCAATTAGGAATTGAATTTTGGAAAGGTCAGCAAAACAGAAGCACCCACAAGATGAAACACTCGATGCCCAGAATTAAACTACCCAAAACGCAACCAAAAACCCCTGTCATGACTCCAAAGCAGATCAGAAACAGTGAGCAGGAGAACGAAACACACCATCACTCATAAAAAGGTGGCAGAAAACTCAGAAAGCAAGGAGACAAAAGAAGATTGGTGAAGCATGCGGCCATGGTTAAAGGAAGGAAAAAAACTCCACCACCATCACCAGAACCCACCCCCAACCCAGAAACCATCCTCAACCCAGAAACCACCCAGAACCGAAAACTCACCCCAACCCAGAACCCACCCCCAACCCAGAACCCACCAACACCAACCCAGATCTAAAATCAAAATCTGAATCCTGTAAGACCCAAGTTTTTAAGATTATGTCAAGTGAATAGAATCCTATTCACGATTAGGGTTGATGTATCGTGAAGGGAAACCTGAACAAGAGTTTACTAAATGAAATAAATTTATGAAGGAGAAAGTTCAGGAAAAGTCTAAGGATTGTACCAAAATCGATAAAAGGTATAGCACGATCGATATACGCTTAAACCTAGGTCAGAAACCCTAGTAAATAGCTAGTTTTCACTTAAAGTCACGATGGAAATTAATTCCAAAAATCTTCAGAGAAATGTTAGAACTTCTCTTATTCCTTATACGAAAATCGTTTCGAGGCGAAACCTTAGATTCTACGAACGTCCGATTCCAATCATCGGATGTTTGCCGAAACTAAAACCCTGATAGTTCAAAACCCTAAAATCAACCAACGATGAAGACTTTTTCTATTCAGAGCTTCAAATGAAGATTCCACATGCGTACACCCATTTCTCTTGATGATTTCAATCTTTCTTCAGAAGGAAGTTTTCTATTCCGACATCCGATGCAAAAAGCAACTTATCGGGTAAAATAGTTTTACACCGACTTTGCATTAGTCACCTAAAATACAAGGAAACCTCTTTTGAGTTTTGGATTTATGTCGCCAAAACCTATCTTAGAATTCACGGAGAATGAAGCCGGAAAAATCGGAATCGCGAAACTTTCATTTTCCCGCGTTTTTCCAACATCTATATATAGCAAGAAAAGGAGAAAAAATGGCAAAACTTCACCATTTTCTCTCCCAAGGCCGCGAGCTTCATTGAAGGAGGAGGAAGAAGAGATTTTCTTCATTTCTTGCTTGATCGTTGATTCAACAGTTGCTGCTTGAAGGTATCGAGGTATAGTCGCTAATCCTTACCTCCGATCGTCTTTTCCATAGCTTTTCTCTATGTCTTTCTCTGCTCATAGTTTTGAGGTTTTTACAAAACTATCCTGATAATTCCATATTTGAATCTAAACATCTTCCCTACGTTCTCCTGAGTATGTTTAGCTAATAATACTGCGCCGATTCTCGAAAAACTACCGTCGAGTTTCAATTCTGCTTAAAATACCCATTTTGGGGCAAAGCTTCATCCTTTGGGCTGAAAACTATCGCCTTAGCTTAGTGCTAGTAGCATTAGTTGTCATAAACGTCGTTGGTGACGTCCCCATCCAATTTGCTTTTCGAAATTTCAGTTTTGAATTTCTGAGCTAAAAATATTGACCAAAATACCCCTGCGACAGTTTTTGATCCGATAATTTTTCCGAGTATAGAATACCCTTAGTTACGACTAATAATAACCTAGGAACCAAGTTTGATCGAAGAAAAATCGACCCACCTAATTACCAATAGTGGCCGAGCACCCTAAGGGGGGAGGAGGAAAATTTCTTTTTCGAAAACTTGTCCTTTCGCGCTAGATTATCGTACCTCGGAGTATATACTACTTCGTGTAACCTTAGTGAGTCTTGGTTGTTGAGTTTCTGACTCATTGTGATTGATTTCTGTGGTTTTACTCTAAAGGTGCTTTTGAGGATTTTCCTGAAGAGCAAGGCTTTGACTGTGAAGAAGTGTTAGAAGGGAACCCTGGAGAATTTACAGGTGAGGGCTACTCACTGAATCCTTAGTTAATGCTTAGGTGTCGATACTTCGACTTGATTTACTGTTTCCGCACTTGTTTGTGTTTGATTGGGAAAAATATTTTCTGAGGCTTCGGCTGACAATGTAGATGATTCATCTACTGAATGTTTTTGAGATTGAATTACATGGTACGAGCTAAGTGGGTAATCTAGGATGTGTGATGCATGCATTATATGCTAAGTGCTACGTGGTTATTTTAGAATGTGTTATATGACATGTTTGTTGATTGTGCTGATTTAATTATGTCTTTGCTCTGATATCTGTGATTCCGAGTAGTGAGAATAGCGGGCAGGTGATGCTGATTTTATTTTGAGATTTTGGGGAAAGTTTGATAGGACGAATGAGATTCCGACCTTGTTATGGTTATATGGATCGAGACATTCTCGGGGAATTAATTGGGATATTTGGATGTTGAAAACTCATAAGATTTGCGATAAGACTAAAAGGATATTATTTTGTGAAGAAAACTCATAAGACATTAAACAACCTCTAATTCTTCAAATAATGATAATAAACTCGAAAGGAAGCTTAGGATGCGAATCTTAGTTTTGAAAAGCTAGAAGTGACGTCGGATCCAAGTGTTGAGAATATTGAGAAGTTTTGAGTATTGATACTCTTGTGCTCTGGGAGCAGTCGTGTTGTTGGGCTATCTGAGAGATAAGCCGGGAAACTGATAGTTTCTGAGTATGTTGATACTCTTTGCTCGTTGAGCAGTTTTGACCATCGGATGGAGATGAGTCGGAATGATTTGGAGATCATCATGAGAGAATGTGTGTTGTTGAAAGAAGTGTCTTTTGTCGCAGAATCGACTTTACCTTAGGGTAAGCTTTTAGAGACAATAATTTACCTAGAACACGTGGCGACGTGTCGAGTGAGGTCGGAGACGTTGTTTGGCTAATCATTTCGCATTCATGCACCATTAATGAGGTATTAACACGAGACGGACTTCGGACCACGGTGGATTCCAAAATGGTCATAAGACCCGGATTTCCGCGTAAGAGCGCTTGTAGGCGACTCTTAGTAGCAGACCGAAACGGCAGACCTTCGGGTTTACTGCTAATCTGACTACCGTTGTTGTTGGAGTAAGAGGCACGCGAGCCGAAATGGTCCCACCGTGGCTGGTGTTAGGGCTGATCCGTTTGATGTCCATCCCTTCCGGAATGCATTTCATGCAACATGCATGCTGACTTAGTTGCTAAGTGTGATTGATACTTGTTAATCCTATTTGATGCATGCTATTTGTTATTGCCGTTGTTTACATTCATTGTGGAGTGTGCAACCCTAGGATGTTATTCCTAGCTATAAGCCTAAGTGGCTATCTCTTATCTGTACCTATTGGATTTATAATCTACATAATTCTTTGGAGTTGACCCTCGCGTCTTCTGTGTGTGTTGTGGCGGACAACGCCCTTTGTCAGATGTCCATAGCGGACTGGTTCACAATGGTCCACCCTTCGGGGGGGATTAGATACGAGATGATAGACCAGGATGACCCCGGTTCGTGAGTGGTTGACCCCGCTAGCCATCGAGCAACGTACTCGGGGCGGATCATGGAGGACCATGTAGATAGGGTAGGATACTTGACGTCAGGAGTGCTGCGGAGATGCACTGTCAGTTTCAACTTGCCACCCGGTGTGCATTGCGGACCAGGAGTAGGAGGACCACCCCGCCACCGTCGTCTTCGGATGATGAGGACCCCTCAGAGGAGGAGCCTGTGGGAGTGCATTCTTCAGAGTCCAGTTCACCCACCATTGTTGTTATAGATGATCATGGTTCGGGCCCTAAGCCCGAGAGACCAGCACCGGAGCGCATCGCGGTTGCGAGAGGAGGACGGGTAGTGTACATAGACCTTGTCGTTCTGGATTCAGATTCAGACGACGATCATGCTAGCATGTAGGTTTTAGTGCTGGTGTGAGCTCCTCGAGATAAGATTAGTGTAGGAGTAGAGTCTTAGCTCTGACTGTCATTTGTTTCCTTGGGGACAGGGTAGTTTTCCCGCCTATAGCTTTTTGTGTGGTTTCCTTACGGGAATCACAGAGAGTTGGTTGGACTTAGGAGGTCTTCTTTTCAGGCCATTGGGCCAACTTAGTTTCATTTTTGAAGGTTGTGTTGCGGACACTTAACCTTTCCTGTTGGTTTGTATATATTGCCTACGGGCGCTACACTTTCTACTTTCCGTCACTGGAGGTTACTCGTGACGAGGTTGCTACTTACAGCGGGGGCTGTAATATATATTGTATATTAGTTCTGTTATCTCTCGCATTTGTGTTTTATTTATTTCAGTCTTGTTTATATTATCGACGAAAAAAAAAATTTACGTTTTTCCGCATAAAGTTTATTTTTGGCTACTAAAGTAACGCCACCGAAATCGGGGTGTTACAAATCCAAGCCAAGAAACAAAGAAGAGAGCAAACCCAAAAACAAAGCAAGGAAAAAAGCAAACCCACCACCACCTCCCCTTCAAAAATCGGGGATCGGGACGAAGACTATCGCCACCTTCAAGTCGCAAACCCTATGTTCGATCTGGTGGTTTGATGATGGCAGTGGGTGGGTTTGAATGCATAAGCATTGATTTAGGGTGGATCTCCATGGGAAGGCCAAGCTCCTCGCCAGAAACAAGATGGTGGGACGATGGAAGAGGGAGAGGGCGGTGGCTGTGGGACGAGATTGTGAGGGAGAGAAGAGAGGGAGAGTAGGAGGAGAATACGATGAAGATGAAGTTGAACAAAAAAATAATTATTTTCAATAAAAAAACATTGCAATGTTTTAAGTTTCAGAAAAAAAAAAAAAGAACTTCAAAAAAAATGAAAAAACCGGGGAATGAGGGATTAGTTTAGGTGAATTGGGGTTTTTTAATTAGTGAGTTAATTTCCTATTTTTTTAAAAAAATAGATAAATAAATAAATAACAACTGGCCTTATTAATCCCATGTGGCATTGCCACATGGGCCACCGGAGCTCCGGCGTTGACCTAGAACTCCGGAGGGATGAAAACCAAACCTTTTGACAAATGTTAGGGACTAAAACCCACCTTTGCTCCGGCGAGGGACGAAAACCAACCATTTTGTAAAGGATAGGGACCAAAAACTTATTTAAGCCTAGGAAAAATAAGCAGCAGAAGTTCCAATTGATGCAAAGAGGTTGAAATAGCAGTGTAGCAGCGTCTTCAAAAGCAAACCTTGACATGAAAGAATTGGTAGGTATTGTCCCAAAACTAGCCAACAAAGGCTCAAGAAGTCCCAAAATTGAACCAGCACTAAAAATCAACCCTCTACTATCATGTGACTCAAGTTGTGAAAATGTCCAACTATCACAAATATGTTGATACCTCCAATTCTTTTTTTGCCTCCCAACCAAAACATTGAACTCAAAACTGTGAGAGCCCAAGCTTTGAAAGCTAGCATCTAATTGGATGGAAGCATTAGATTGACAGGACATAGTAGCACTTGCTTGCCTATGAAGTAGAAGTTCTGGAACTGAATACCACTCAAACCTATAGTTTTGCTCCCTTTGCAAAAAGTCAGCCATGTATGATGTGTTGATCCAATCCCTGGAACAACTGAAATAAATTATGTTGTGGTCCCTTAAACGTTGAAATATCACCGTAGCAGAATTTTCAAAAAGTAGCCACCCCAAGATAAAATACCCCAAGCCATTTCTATACACAGTATCAGTGTCAGCTTGAAAAGTGTGAAGACATCCAAGGAATGCAATGTGGCCACCAATCTGCTGAGTTTTGCACATAAAGTTCAAATTATTCTTGGCTTTTACTACCAAGTGTAAAAAGTACACCATGCATAAAGAGTTGGGCCATAATCCCAAATAACTGGGACAAATCAAGCAGTAGTCCTGCACCCATTGAAGTAGTAAGCATGAAAAAACTTCAAAAGAAAACCCCCCAAAGCCACTATTTCCCTCAACACTGTGGTACTTCAAGCTTGCAACAGCCCCTCGAAGAATGGGTGTAAACCATGTTGCCCAGAATCCAAAATCCATAAGAGTTATTCTCATTTGGTTCAAAACAAACTTCAGACCCAATACCCTCTTTATAATTCTCCTAAAACAAATTTTTATCACCTTCCAACAGGTAAACCTCCAAATCTGTTCAGGGTCCCAGCTTTGTAAATTGATCTCAATACCTGCTTGCTGAATTTGGCACATCCAGACCAAATTTTTCTTGGCTTTCACTGCCTCCCACACCCATTTTCTAATTTGGGCCTGACCCACTTGGTCATTAAACTTAACCACTCTCACACATTTGCTGTTTTCTCCATGCGGTGCTAGCAGACAACTGAAAGACTTTGGAAACGAGACACATGGATTCCACTCATGGCCAATTTGGTCAAACTCAGCCCCCCATGCTCCGTGTTCGTGTTTTCCGATCGCCATACTGCTCGACATTTCCAGCGCCGTGAAAAGCATGCCGCCACCACCCGTCAAGTCCCGCGGCTTCCTACAAATCGGAAGGGGACACAAAAAGCAAACTAAAACAGTGAACAAGTATGCCTACTATACAAAAGTGACAAATACAAGCTAAAACAATGAACCACCCAAAATACAGCTATGCTATCAATACTAAAGTGACTATAATCACAGCTTCCACCTGGATCCCACTGCTCTTCTTCATTGCCAACATTAGTAGTCAACTCCACAATTTCAGTTAAAACTTGAAAATCACCTGAGTCACTTTCCCACAACACTTTTAAAATTACTTGTGACTCTTGTCGGCTGGTTTCTTCTTGTCTCATATCAATGGCTAAATTGGATTTTAACCCAAAAGCCAAAAGTTGGCCCAATATTCATCAAGGCCCAATTCCTTCCAACTGAGATTTGGGCTTGGCCCATTTTGATTGCAAGTCCAAACCTTGATCTCTGCCCTCTCTGTCCTTGCGTTGTGTCCGCGAGTACCCATCCCCGCTCAGCTTGACAGATCCAGCGGTGGAAGTGGTCCGCCACCTTCCTACAAATTGGAAGGGGACACAAAAAGCAAACTAAAACAGTGAACAAGTATGCCTACTATACAAAAGTTACAAATACAAGCTAAAACAATGAACCACCCAAAATACAGCTATGCTAACAATACTAAAGTGACTATAATCACAGCTCCGGTGGTTTCGCCGGTGGTTGAAGTGGCCCTGCCACCCTCCAACAATTCCCAAGTGGACACAACTCTTCCTCTTCCATTTTTGCAATATTCAGCGCATTACAAGGTGGATTCGGTGGTTTCGCCTTCTCCGACGTCTAGAGATTCAAGATGTCTTGGCCTCTAGAAAAGCTCGTTCTTCCTTGAATATCGTTGGTTCACCCACTGTTTCAAGATCAATTTCTGAATTGCCACCGCAGCGGCGTGTTCTATCTCCGCCGCATCACGATTGGGTTTGTGTAGTGCTGCAATCTTCGATGGCCTCTGAAGCACCTTTGTTGCCGCTCTCTCTGCCTCCGACGCAGCCTCAAATTTCTGCGGCGCTTCAACCTTTGATTCCCCCTGAATCGCCCTCGCTGCCATGGTTTCAAGATTCTCCAGCGACGCCTCTGCTTAAAGATTCATTTTTTCTCTGCCGCTGAATCCAACTTTGACCCTCTCCTTTCTTGTTCCATCAGAATTGCTTCTTGAAAGACCTCAGAAAGAGAATGAAGTTCATCTGATCGCACTTCCGCTTGTATTTCCTTACTCAATCCTTTCAAGAAGATGCTTGTGACAAACTCGGGATTAGTTCCTCTCACAGCTCCAACGTACTTCTCAAATTCCACCACATAATCATCCACTGTTCCATTCTGTTTCAGAGAAAGAAGCAACTCAAATGGATTATGAGACTTGGATGGTTGAAACCTCCTCACCACTGTAATCTTGAACCCTTCCCATGATGAATTAGG
The DNA here is from genome assembly GCF_012489685.1 of Lotus japonicus. NCBI lineage: Eukaryota > Viridiplantae > Streptophyta > Magnoliopsida > Fabales > Fabaceae > Lotus > Lotus japonicus. Next base: position 49,353,141 of record NC_080043.1, on the reverse strand, counting down.
ATTACAACTGGTCCACCATTGAAACCAGGTAAGAGCCCTTCCTTCAAAGGCCTCCATGGTTGCTTGCATCTTGTCTTCCTCTCTCACCTTCTTCAACAGAAAGAGCTCCAAACTGTGTACCCAGTCATACTCATAATAGTAAGACCAAGATTTGGTCATGTGGAATAACTCTATGTTTTGATGATAACAAGTTTATTATTGTGTATGAACAATTAGGGTACTCTAACCTTTGTCTTTTAAGTGTGTGACAAACAGGTTCTGATTCTGATTCAAAGATACATACATCAGAAGTTGAAGACCCAAGAGTAACCAATGAAACGCTTATGCAATCACTACGTTCTTTGTAACATCCTGACTTGGCGACTGACCCCACTGTAACAACACGAGTCTTTTCAGCGCGCTTTGTCCTCACATGCGCACTTCCTGAGAAAACTTCCTAGGAGGTCACCCATCCCAATATTACACCAAGGCTAGCACACTTAACCAAGGATTTCTTATGAGTTGGGCTCCTGAAAAGAAGTTGCAACTTGTTGTCATGAGTAGTACCAATCAAAGTTATTTTGCCCTCCTTAACTGTATAGTCCATCCCTATACAGTCTTGGAATACCTCTTGTTCGGGTGTGAGATCGGTTCATTCATGTGCCCCTCCGCCTAGAAGTCTGCCAGGAGCCGCCCCTTGTTCGTGCCTCACTGCATCGGTGATCACTCCCCGCCCTCGTCGGCCCCGTGTGATACGCCCCTAGTTGATGCAAGGGCTGCAATGGATCGTCTAGGATTGATCTTGGATGATGAGAACTCTGAAATGTGAGAAAGAAGAAGAAGAATTTCGTGATGGAAGGGAAATGGACAGAAAAGAGGGGAAGTTTTAGTGAAATGGAAGATGAAGACTTCACACAAAGGTGGTGACAAACCCTTGATAAGCCTAATTCTTGAATCACTCAAGAACTATGAGAATCACTCTCACAAATCTGAATCACTCAGAAAAGAAAATACTAATTCATTCATAATCTGTCTATTACATTGAAGGAGTGGTCCTTATAAGGAAGAAGGAAATTCAGCCTAGTTACAAAAAAATGATGAGGTGTAATTTCTCTAGAAGAATCCTAGGCTAGGAGTTACAAATTAAAAGAGGAAGATAGTGATATGCTTCAGCCCTGAACGTGTTTTTAGTGCCTGATTGCTTCATGTAACTCCCTTTCTTGATTGTTATTCTGACCAGGGAATATAGCATTCAATGCTCTTTATGAACTTAATTTCCCTTTCTTTGTAACTCCATTCTTGGCTTTGAAAGCTCTTCAATCCTTTGACTTTGCTGATGTAACTCCTCCATTCAGAACTTATTGAAATTCAAACACATTCAAAGAGTTTTAAGAAAGGAATGGATCCCTCCCTTTAAGCCCTTCATGCGCCACATGCAAACACACACCACTTGAAGTGGATTAAACACACTAAAATAAAATTCAGCAACATAATGCATTTGGATCCAACTTATTCAATTGGTCCTTTGCATTTTTATTGAAATAAAATAAAACAGAACATCACATGGCAGCCCCTATGCGTGGGCTGGCTCTTCTTCTTGGGCCTGAATGATCATCATGATTTTTGGTTCCATCTCTTCTACCACTTTGTCTTCAAGAATGGTTGCCACTACTTGCTGAAGAGTCTCTTTGGCCTTTTTAGCTCTAGCCCTTGTCATTGGTCCTCCAAGTCCTTTTAGTGCTCCATGACCCTTGTCCTTGTCCTTGTCCTCATCATTCCCTCCCTCTTGAAAAGGATTTGACCTCAAATCAAATTCTCCGCCATCTGCATCAAAGAGAGATAAATCAGAGACATTAAAGGTTGAGCTGATGTTATACTCACCTGGAAGCTCTATTTTGTAGGCATTGTTATTGATTCTCTCAAGCACTTGAAAAGGTCCATCCCCTCTAGGTTGGAGTTTGGATTTCCTTTGTTCTGGAAACCTTTCCTTCCTCATGTGCACCCAAACCCAATCTCCGGGTTGGAACACCACCTCCTTTCTTCCCTTGTTAGCTTGCCTAGCATAACTCTCATTCTTTCTCTCAAATTGAGCCTTCACACGCTCATGCATCTTCTTGACATATTCAGCTTTGCCCTGTCCTTCCTTGTGCTTGAAAACAGAAATGTTAGGCATAGGCAACAAATCAAGAGGAGTCAAAGGGTTAAATCCATACACTACTTCAAATGGAGAGCAATTGGTAGTGCTATGGACAGCCCTATTGTAAGCAAATTCAACATGAGGCAAACACGCCTCCCAAGCCTTTAAATTGGCCTTAGGGACAGTCCTAAGCAAGGTGCCTAGGGTCCTATTAACCACCTCAGTTTGCCCATCAGTTTGTGGGTGGCAAGTGGTAGAGAACAAAAGTTTGGTGCCTAACTTCCCCCATAAAGTCCTCCAGAAGTGACTTAGGAACTTGGTGTCCCTATCACTAACTATGCTTCTAGGCATCCCATGAAGTCTTACAACTTCTTTAAAGAACAAATCAGCAACGTGACAAGCATCATCAGCTTTCCTGCAAGGAATAAAGTGAGCCATTTTTGAAAACCTATCAACAACCACAAAAATGGAATCCTTACCATTCTTTGTTCTAGGGAGGCCTAAAACAAAGTCCATAGACAAGTCAACCCAAGGGTATTCAGGGATTGGCAAAGAAGTATACAAACCATGTGGCATCACCTTAGACTTAGCCTTCTTGCAAACAATGCAATGTTCACAAAACATGATCACATCATGTTTCATTTTGGGCCAATAGAAATGTTCCTGTAAAGTTTCTAGAGTCTTTTGGACTCCAAAATGACCCATTAATCCCCCAGCATGGGATTCTTTAACAAGCAGTTCTCTAATGGAACTTTTAGGCACACACAACCTGTTTTCCTTAAATAAAAATCCATTGTGCCTATAAAATCCATTTTGAGAAACTTTCTCACAAGCCACAAAAATTTCAGCAAAGTTATCATCTTTTTCATACATTTCTTTCACATGTTCAAGTCCTAGCAATTTAGTCTCTAACATGGAAAGCAACACGTGTCTCCTGGATAAAGCATCAGCCACAATGTTACTTTTCCCTTTTTTGTGTTTTATGACATAGGGAAATTGTTCCAAAAATTCAACCCATTTGGCATGCCTTTTGTTCAACTTACCTTGCCCCTTCAAGTATTTCAGCGACTCATGATCACTATGAATCACGAATTCCTTGGGCAAAAGATAATGCTGCCAAGTCTTCAAAGCTCTCACCAAAGCATACAATTCCTTATCATAAGTAGAATAGTTAAGGGCAGCTCCGCTTAACTTTTCACTAAAATAAGCAATTGGGTGGCCTTCTTGAAGCAACACAGCACCAATACCTACATTTGAAGCATCACATTCAAGTTCAAAAGATTTAGCAAAGTTAGGTAAAGCAAGTATAGGTGCATGGGTAAGCTTATGCTTTAGGGCAGCAAAGGCCTCTTCTTGATTCTTTCCCCAATGAAAACCCACATTCTTTTTCACCACTTCATTTAGGGGTGCTGCCAAGGTACTAAAGTCCTTTACAAACCTCCTGTAGAAACTGGCCAAGCCATGAAAACTTCTTACATCACCCACGGATTTAGGAGTGGGCCACTCTTGAATGGCTTTGATCTTTTCCTCATCAACCTGCACTCCTTTCGAACTCACAACAAAACCAAGAAACACAACATGGTCAGTGCAAAAAGTGCATTTCTCAAGATTGGCAAACAATTGTTCCTTTCTAAGCATACTCAAGACGGATCTTAAGTGCTCAACATGCAACTCAAGAGTAGTGCTATAGACCAAAATATCATCAAAGTACACAACCACAAATTTCCCAATGAATTCCCTCAAAACATGGTTCATTAGTCTCATAAAAGTACTAGGTGCATTAGTTAAACCAAAAGGCATAACCAACCATTCATACAAACCATATTTAGTTTTGAAAGCAGTTTTCCATTCATCCCCTTCTTTAATCCTTATCTGATTGTAACCACTTTTCAAATCAATTTTAGAAAAATAACATGCTCTATGCAATTCATCAAGCAAATCATCAAGTCTAGGAATAGGGTGCCTATACTTAATGGTGATGTTATTCAAGGCTCTACAATCAGAGCACATTCTCCAAGTCCCATCTTTCTTTGGTACCAAAATCACCGGTACAGCACAAGGACTCATGCTATTTCTTACCCACCCTTTGTTCAAGAGTTCTTCCACTTGTCTTTGAATTTCAGTGGTTTCTTGTGGGTTGCTTCTATATGCTGGCCTATTAGGCAAAGAAGCTCCCGGAATGAGATCAATTTGATGCTCAATTCCTCTCAGTGGTGGTAGACCACTTGGAACACTTGTCGGAAACACATCCTCATAATCCTGCAAAAGAGATTTAACACTAGAAGGCAGCTCAAAATTTTCAAAGGTGTTAGTGTTCAAAATCTGATTTTTGCAAAACATCAAGTATAGGATCTGTTTTGAAGCTATCATCCTTTTCACCTCTCTCTTTTTGATCAAAAAAATTTCTTTTCTCTCAAGTATTTCACTCTTTTCTTTTTGCTTTCTCTCAAGTGTTTCACTCTTTTCTTTTTGCTTTCTCTCAAGTGTCTCACTCTTTTCTTTTCTCTCTTGTTCAATCTTTTCTCTCATTTTCTTTTGATCCTCACGCACCTCCCTAGGGCTCAAAGGTTTGAGCGTAATTTTCTGGCCATGATGTTGGAATGAGATCTTGTTGGTGCTTCCATTATGATCAGAGTTGGTGTCATATTGCCATGGTCTTCCCAGCAGTATGTGACTAGCCTCCATGGGAACAACATCACAAAGAACCTTATCCCTGTATTTGCCAATGGAAAAGTCAACTTCAACTTGCTTACTTACTTGTATTTCTCCATAGTGGCTGAGCCATTGAAGTTTGTATGGCCAAGGATGTGGTTTTGTGACCAGGTTCAGCTTCTCCACCATTCTTTCACTAGCCACATTAGTACAGCTTCCGCCATCAACAATCATCAAGCAAATCTGCCCATTGACAGAACATCTTGTGTGAAAGATATTCTCTCTTTGGCTTTCTTTCTTTGGCTTTTGTTGGCTACCAAGCATTCTTCGGATCATCAACAGTTCACCATTCATGGCTGCCTCCTCTTCTTCTTCACTTTGTTCTCCTTCGGACTCACTGGTGTAGTCTCCATCATCCTTAAGAATCATGGTCTTTTTGGAGGCACATTCATAAGCATAATGTCCCATACCTTGGCATTTGAAGCACTTGACCTCTTTGCTCTTTTTGGATGGTTGTTCAAGAGGTTTTGAAGAAGCTGAAGCTTGTGGTTTGGTGGCTGGTTTGCTAAGGTGCTCGGCCCTTCATTCTTCATTCTGTCTCTCCAAGATTAATTGGAATTGGTAGAACTCTTCCTTGCAAGCCCTTTCCTTTTGAGTTGTTGCTCAACTTTAGTGGCCTTGTGCAGCAATTCTTCCATGTCTACATATTCCTGAAGTTCTACAATATCTCTAACATCATTAGATAAACCATTAATAAATCGAATCATGGTTACCTCTTCATCCTCCTCAAGATTGGCTTGCAACATAAGCACCTCAAGTTCTTTGTAATACTCCTCAACACTCTTGCTGCCTTGGGTAAGTTTTTGAAGTTTAAATTTTACATCCCTAGCATGGCTTGAAGGGACATATCTTTTCCTCATGATTCGTTTCATTTCAGCCCATGTTTCCACCGCTGGCTCCTCATTTCTCAATCTCTCTTTTGCAAACTTATTCCACCAAACAAGAGCATAGTCTGAAAAGTGAGCAGCTGCAAGTTTCACCTTTTGGTCCTCCTCATAGTTGTTGCAAGCAAAGACATGCTCTATTTTGAGTTCCCACTCCAAGTATGCCTCTGGATCACTCTTTCCCTTAAAAGGAGGAATTTGGAATTTGACTCCTTCAATCCGAGCAGGTCTAGGATTTTCATGAATTCGTCGTGGCCTCCCGCCTTCACTGTCACTATTGTTCCGGTTCTCCATTTGATCCAGCCTTTCGTGGATCTCTTCAGTTTGCCTCCTCATTAAGTTTTCCAGATGTTGTGTAAGAGCCCGCATTTCGATGGTCGAGAGTCGCACTGCTGGTTGCTCCTCCTCTTCTCCTGACATCTTTGACAAATGAAAAGATTCAAGTAGAACAAACAAATGTTAGTGTTTACCTCACTTCTCTCGTGTTTCCCTCAAATTGGCTTTTCTATGATGTGCACTCTTGCCTTTTTCCACTCAAAAATTCTCACAATCTCTTGAGTAAATCAAAGTTAAGACACACAAAGAATTATGCCACCAAATTTGTGTAGAGTCACACAGATTAGAATAGACTTTAGAATATGAAACAAAAGAAGACAAGACAAATCACCACAGAAATGGAAAGGACTCCAAATATTTAGAGACTAAAGAAGAATTCAAGAACAAACAGAAAGAAGAAAATAAATTGGAATGCTAGCAACAAAATTACCTTGAACAATTGAATTTGGCTAATTAAACAAGAACCATTCAGCCATTTTTTTTTTTTTGAATTTTCGTTTTTTTTTTTTTGAATTTTCGTTTTGTAATTTGTTTTTGATTCTGAACAATTAACAAGGCTTAACTTTTGCAATGGTTCAGCCAAAAGAAACAAAAACTAAAATCAAGGTAACAAGAAATGACAAAGAGTTGCTAACCAGAATTCCAGATAAGAAAAGAAACCAAAATCCTAGAACCGGAGCTCTGATACCAAATGATACGCCCCTAGTTGATGCAAGGGCTGCAATGGATCGTCTAGGATTGATCTTGGATGATGAGAACTCTGAAATGTGAGAAAGAAGAAGAAGAATTTCGTGATGGAAGGGAAATGGACAGAAAAGAGGGGAAGTTTTAGTGAAATGGAAGATGAAGACTTCACACAAAGGTGGTGACAAACCCTTGATAAGCCTAATTCTTGAATCACTCAAGAACTATGAGAATCACTCTCACAAATCTGAATCACTCAGAAAAGAAAATACTAATTCATTCATAATCTGTCTATTACATTGAAGGAGTGGTCCTTATAAGGAAGAAGGAAATTCAGCCTAGTTACAAAAAAATGATGAGGTGTAATTTCTCTAGAAGAATCCTAGGCTAGGAGTTACAAATTAAAAGAGGAAGATAGTGATATGCTTCAGCCCTGAACGTGTTTTTAGTGCCTGATTGCTTCATGTAACTCCCTTTCTTGATTGTTATTCTGACCAGGGAATATAGCATTCAATGCTCTTTATGAACTTAATTTCCCTTTCTTTGTAACTCCATTCTTGGCTTTGAAAGCTCTTCAATCCTTTGACTTTGCTGATGTAACTCCTCCATTCAGAACTTATTGAAATTCAAACACATTCAAAGAGTTTTAAGAAAGGAATGGATCCCTCCCTTTAAGCCCTTCATGCGCCACATGCAAACACACACCACTTGAAGTGGATTAAACACACTAAAATAAAATTCAGCAACATAATGCATTTGGATCCAACTTATTCAATTGGTCCTTTGCATTTTTATTGAAATAAAATAAAACAGAACATCACATGGCAGCCCCTATGCGTGGGCTGGCTCTTCTTCTTGGGCCTGAATGATCATCATGATTTTTGGTTCCATCTCTTCTACCACTTTGTCTTCAAGAATGGTTGCCACTACTTGCTGAAGAGTCTCTTTGGCCTTTTTAGCTCTAGCCCTTGTCATTGGTCCTCCAAGTCCTTTTAGTGCTCCATGACCCTTGTCCTTGTCCTTGTCCTCATCATTCCCTCCCTCTTGAAAAGGATTTGACCTCAAATCAAATTCTCCGCCATCTGCATCAAAGAGAGATAAATCAGAGACATTAAAGGTTGAGCTGATGTTATACTCACCTGGAAGCTCTATTTTGTAGGCATTGTTATTGATTCTCTCAAGCACTTGAAAAGGTCCATCCCCTCTAGGTTGGAGTTTGGATTTCCTTTGTTCTGGAAACCTTTCCTTCCTCATGTGCACCCAAATCCAATCTCCGGGTTGGAACACCACCTCCTTTCTTCCCTTGTTAGCTTGCCTAGCATAACTCTCATTCTTTCTCTCAATTTGAGCCTTCACACGCTCATGCATCTTCTTGACATATTCAGCTTTGCCCTGTCCTTCCTTGTGCTTGAAAACAGAAATGTTAGGCATAGGCAACAAATCAAGAGGAGTCAAAGGGTTAAATCCATACACTACTTCAAATGGAGAGCAATTGGTAGTGCTATGGACAGCCCTATTGTAAGCAAATTCAACATGAGGCAAACACGCCTCCCAAGCCTTTAAATTGGCCTTAGGGACAGTCCTAAGCAAGGTGCCTAGGGTCCTATTAACCACCTCAGTTTGCCCATCAGTTTGTGGGTGGCAAGTGGTAGAGAACAAAAGTTTGGTGCCTAACTTCCCCCATAAAGTCCTCCAGAAGTGACTTAGGAACTTGGTGTCCCTATCACTAACTATGCTTCTAGGCATCCCATGAAGTCTTACAACTTCTTTAAAGAACAAATCAGCAACGTGACAAGCATCATCAGCTTTCCTGCAAGGAATAAAGTGAGCCATTTTTGAAAACCTATCAACAACCACAAAAATGGAATCCTTACCATTCTTTGTTCTAGGGAGGCCTAAAACAAAGTCCATAGACAAGTCAACCCAAGGGTATTCAGGGATTGGCAAAGAAGTATACAAACCATGTGGCATCACCTTAGACTTAGCCTTCTTGCAAACAATGCAATGTTCACAAAACATGATCACATCATGTTTCATTTTGGGCCAATAGAAATGTTCCTGTAAAGTTTCTAGAGTCTTTTGGACTCCAAAATGACCCATTAATCCCCCAGCATGGGATTCTTTAACAAGCAGTTCTCTAATGGAACTTTTAGGCACACACAACCTGTTTTCCTTAAATAAAAATCCATTGTGCCTATAAAATCCATTTTGAGAAACTTTCTCACAAGCCACAAAAATTTCAGCAAAGTTATCATCTTTTTCATACATTTCTTTCACATGTTCAAGTCCTAGCAATTTAGTCTCTAACATGGAAAGCAACACGTGTCTCCTGGATAAAGCATCAGCCACAATGTTACTTTTCCCTTTTTTGTGTTTTATGACATAGGGAAATTGTTCCAAAAATTCAACCCATTTGGCATGCCTTTTGTTCAACTTACCTTGCCCCTTCAAGTATTTCAGCGACTCATGATCACTATGAATCACGAATTCCTTGGGCAAAAGATAATGCTGCCAAGTCTTCAAAGCTCTCACCAAAGCATACAATTCCTTATCATAAGTAGAATAGTTAAGGGCAGCTCCGCTTAACTTTTCACTAAAATAAGCAATTGGGTGGCCTTCTTGAAGCAACACAGCACCAATACCTACATTTGAAGCATCACATTCAAGTTCAAAAGATTTAGCAAAGTTAGGTAAAGCAAGTATAGGTGCATGGGTAAGCTTATGCTTTAGGGCAGCAAAGGCCTCTTCTTGATTCTTTCCCCAATGAAAACCCACATTCTTTTTCACCACTTCATTTAGGGGTGCTGCCAAGGTACTAAAGTCCTTTACAAACCTCCTGTAGAAACTGGCCAAGCCATGAAAACTTCTTACATCACCCACGGATTTAGGAGTGGGCCACTCTTGAATGGCTTTGATCTTTTCCTCATCAACCTGCACTCCTTTCGAACTCACAACAAAACCAAGAAACACAACATGGTCAGTGCAAAAAGTGCATTTCTCAAGATTGGCAAACAATTGTTCCTTTCTAAGCATACTCAAGACGGATCTTAAGTGCTCAACATGCAACTCAAGAGTAGTGCTATAGACCAAAATATCATAAAAGTACACAACCACAAATTTCCCAATGAATTCCCTCAAAACATGGTTCATTAGTCTCATAAAAGTACTAGGTGCATTAGTTAAACCAAAAGGCATAACCAACCATTCATACAAACCATATTTAGTTTTGAAAGCAGTTTTCCATTCATCCCCTTCTTTAATCCTTATCTGATTGTAACCACTTTTCAAATCAATTTTAGAAAAATAACATGCTCTATGCAATTCATCAAGCAAATCATCAAGTCTAGGAATAGGGTGCCTATACTTAATGGTGATGTTATTCAAGGCTCTACAATCAGAGCACATTCTCCAAGTCCCATCTTTCTTTGGTACCAAAATCACCGGTACAGCACAAGGACTCATGCTATTTCTTACCCACCCTTTGTTCAAGAGTTCTTCCACTTGTCTTTGAATTTCAGTGGTTTCTTGTGGGTTGCTTCTATATGCTGGCCTATTAGGCAAAGAAGCTCCCGGAATGAGATCAATTTGATGCTCAATTCCTCTCAGTGGTGGTAGACCACTTGGAACACTTGTCGGAAACACATCCTCATAATCCTGCAAAAGAGATTTAACACTAGAAGGCAGCTCAAAATTTTCAAAGGTGTTAGTGTTCAAAATCTGATTTTTGCAAAACATCAAGTATAGGATCTGTTTTGAAGCTATCATCCTTTTCACCTCTCTCTTTTTGATCAAAAAAATTTCTTTTCTCTCAAGTATTTCACTCTTTTCTTTTTGCTTTCTCTCAAGTGTTTCACTCTTTTCTTTTTGCTTTCTCTCAAGTGTCTCACTCTTTTCTTTTCTCTCTTGTTCAATCTTTTCTCTCATTTTCTTTTGATCCTCACGCACCTCCCTAGGGCTCAAAGGTTTGAGCGTAATTTTCTGGCCATGATGTTGGAATGAGATCTTGTTGGTGCTTCCATTATGATCAGAGTTGGTGTCATATTGCCATGGTCTTCCCAGCAGTATGTGACTAGCCTCCATGGGAACAACATCACAAAGAACCTTATCCCTGTATTTGCCAATGGAAAAGTCAACTTCAACTTGCTTACTTACTTGTATTTCTCCATAGTGGCTGAGCCATTGAAGTTTGTATGGCCAAGGATGTGGTTTTGTGACCAGGTTCAGCTTCTCCACCATTCTTTCACTAGCCACATTAGTACAGCTTCCGCCATCAACAATCATCAAGCAAATCTGCCCATTGACAGAACATCTTGTGTGAAAGATATTCTCTCTTTGGCTTTCTTTCTTTGGCTTTTGTTGGCTACCAAGCATTCTTCGGATCATCAACAGTTCACCATTCATGGCTGCCTCCTCTTCTTCTTCACTTTGTTCTCCTTCGGACTCACTGGTGTAGTCTCCATCATCCTTAAGAATCATGGTCTTTTTGGAGGCACATTCATAAGCATAATGTCCCATACCTTGGCATTTGAAGCACTTGACCTCTTTGCTCTTTTTGGATGGTTGTTCAAGAGGTTTTGAAGAAGCTGAAGCTTGTGGTTTGGTGGCTGGTTTGCTAAGGTGCTCGGCCCTTCATTCTTCATTCTGTCTCTCCAAGATTAATTGGAATTGGTAGAACTCTTCCTTGCAAGCCCTTTCCTTTTGAGTTGTTGCTCAACTTTAGTGGCCTTGTGCAGCAATTCTTCCATGTCTACATATTCCTGAAGTTCTACAATATCTCTAACATCATTAGATAAACCATTAATAAATCGAATCATGGTTACCTCTTCATCCTCCTCAAGATTGGCTTGCAACATAAGCACCTCAAGTTCTTTGTAATACTCCTCAACACTCTTGCTGCCTTGGGTAAGTTTTTGAAGTTTAAATTTTACATCCCTAGCATGGCTTGAAGGGACATATCTTTTCCTCATGATTCGTTTCATTTCAGCCCATGTTTCCACCGCTGGCTCCTCATTTCTCAATCTCTCTTTTGCAAACTTATTCCACCAAACAAGAGCATAGTCTGAAAAGTGAGCAGCTGCAAGTTTCACCTTTTGGTCCTCCTCATAGTTGTTGCAAGCAAAGACATGCTCTATTTTGAGTTCCCACTCCAAGTATGCCTCTGGATCACTCTTTCCCTTAAAAGGAGGAATTTGGAATTTGACTCCTTCAATCCGAGCAGGTCTAGGATTTTCATGAATTCGTCGTGGCCTCCCGCCTTCACTGTCACTATTGTTCCGGTTCTCCATTTGATCCAGCCTTTCGTGGATCTCTTCAGTTTGCCTCCTCATTAAGTTTTCCAGATGTTGTGTAAGAGCCCGCATTTCGATGGTCGAGAGTCGCACTGCTGGTTGCTCCTCCTCTTCTCCTGACATCTTTGACAAATGAAAAGATTCAAGTAGAACAAACAAATGTTAGTGTTTACCTCACTTCTCTCGTGTTTCCCTCAAATTGGCTTTTCTATGATGTGCACTCTTGCCTTTTTCCACTCAAAAATTCTCACAATCTCTTGAGTAAATCAAAGTTAAGACACACAAAGAATTATGCCACCAAATTTGTGTAGAGTCACACAGATTAGAATAGACTTTAGAATATGAAACAAAAGAAGACAAGACAAATCACCACAGAAATGGAAAGGACTCCAAATATTTAGAGACTAAAGAAGAATTCAAGAACAAACAGAAAGAAGAAAATAAATTGGAATGCTAGCAACAAAATTACCTTGAACAATTGAATTTGGCTAATTAAACAAGAACCATTCAGCCATTTTTTTTTTTTTGAATTTTCGTTTTTTTTTTTTTGAATTTTCGTTTTGTAATTTGTTTTTGATTCTGAACAATTAACAAGGCTTAACTTTTGCAATGGTTCAGCCAAAAGAAACAAAAACTAAAATCAAGGTAACAAGAAATGACAAAGAGTTGCTAACCAGAATTCCAGATAAGAAAAGAAACCAAAATCCTAGAACCGGAGCTCTGATACCAAATGATACGCCCCTAGTTGATGCAAGGGCTGCAATGGATCGTCTAGGATTGATCTTGGATGATGAGAACTCTGAAATGTGAGAAAGAAGAAGAAGAATTTCGTGATGGAAGGGAAATGGACAGAAAAGAGGGGAAGTTTTAGTGAAATGGAAGATGAAGACTTCACACAAAGGTGGTGACAAACCCTTGATAAGCCTAATTCTTGAATCACTCAAGAACTATGAGAATCACTCTCACAAATCTGAATCACTCAGAAAAGAAAATACTAATTCATTCATAATCTGTCTATTACATTGAAGGAGTGGTCCTTATAAGGAAGAAGGAAATTCAGCCTAGTTACAAAAAAATGATGAGGTGTAATTTCTCTAGAAGAATCCTAGGCTAGGAGTTACAAATTAAAAGAGGAAGATAGTGATATGCTTCAGCCCTGAACGTGTTTTTAGTGCCTGATTGCTTCATGTAACTCCCTTTCTTGATTGTTATTCTGACCAGGGAATATAGCATTCAATGCTCTTTATGAACTTAATTTCCCTTTCTTTGTAACTCCATTCTTGGCTTTGAAAGCTCTTCAATCCTTTGACTTTGCTGATGTAACTCCTCCATTCAGAACTTATTGAAATTCAAACACATTCAAAGAGTTTTAAGAAAGGAATGGATCCCTCCCTTTAAGCCCTTCATGCGCCACATGCAAACACACACCACTTGAAGTGGATTAAACACACTAAAATAAAATTCAGCAACATAATGCATTTGGATCCAACTTATTCAATTGGTCCTTTGCATTTTTATTGAAATAAAATAAAACAGAACATCACATGGCAGCCCCTATGCGTGGGCTGGCTCTTCTTCTTGGGCCTGAATGATCATCATGATTTTTGGTTCCATCTCTTCTACCACTTTGTCTTCAAGAATGGTTGCCACTACTTGCTGAAGAGTCTCTTTGGCCTTTTTAGCTCTAGCCCTTGTCATTGGTCCTCCAAGTCCTTTTAGTGCTCCATGACCCTTGTCCTTGTCCTTGTCCTCATCATTCCCTCCCTCTTGAAAAGGATTTGACCTCAAATCAAATTCTCCGCCATCTGCATCAAAGAGAGATAAATCAGAGACATTAAAGGTTGAGCTGATGTTATACTCACCTGGAAGCTCTATTTTGTAGGCATTGTTATTGATTCTCTCAAGCACTTGAAAAGGTCCATCCCCTCTAGGTTGGAGTTTGGATTTCCTTTGTTCTGGAAACCTTTCCTTCCTCATGTGCACCCAAATCCAATCTCCGGGTTGGAACACCACCTCCTTTCTTCCCTTGTTAGCTTGCCTAGCATAACTCTCATTCTTTCTCTCAATTTGAGCCTTCACACGCTCATGCATCTTCTTGACATATTCAGCTTTGCCCTGTCCTTCCTTGTGCTTGAAAACAGAAATGTTAGGCATAGGCAACAAATCAAGAGGAGTCAAAGGGTTAAATCCATACACTACTTCAAATGGAGAGCAATTGGTAGTGCTATGGACAGCCCTATTGTAAGCAAATTCAACATGAGGCAAACACGCCTCCCAAGCCTTTAAATTGGCCTTAGGGACAGTCCTAAGCAAGGTGCCTAGGGTCCTATTAACCACCTCAGTTTGCCCATCAGTTTGTGGGTGGCAAGTGGTAGAGAACAAAAGTTTGGTGCCTAACTTCCCCCATAAAGTCCTCCAGAAGTGACTTAGGAACTTGGTGTCCCTATCACTAACTATGCTTCTAGGCATCCCATGAAGTCTTACAACTTCTTTAAAGAACAAATCAGCAACGTGACAAGCATCATCAGCTTTCCTGCAAGGAATAAAGTGAGCCATTTTTGAAAACCTATCAACAACCACAAAAATGGAATCCTTACCATTCTTTGTTCTAGGGAGGCCTAAAACAAAGTCCATAGACAAGTCAACCCAAGGGTATTCAGGGATTGGCAAAGAAGTATACAAACCATGTGGCATCACCTTAGACTTAGCCTTCTTGCAAACAATGCAATGTTCACAAAACTTGATCACATCATGTTTCATTTTGGGCCAATAGAAATGTTCCTGTAAAGTTTCTAGAGTCTTTTGGACTCCAAAATGACCCATTAATCCCCCAGCATGGGATTCTTTAACAAGCAGTTCTCTAATGGAACTTTTAGGCACACACAACCTGTTTTCCTTAAATAAAAATCCATTGTGCCTATAAAATCCATTTTGAGAAACTTTCTCACAAGCCACAAAAATTTCAGCAAAGTTATCATCTTTTTCATACATTTCTTTCACATGTTCAAGTCCTAGCAATTTAGTCTCTAACATGGAAAGCAACACGTGTCTCCTGGATAAAGCATCAGCCACAATGTTACTTTTCCCTTTTTTGTGTTTTATGACATAGGGAAATTGTTCCAAAAATTCAACCCATTTGGCATGCCTTTTGTTCAACTTACCTTGCCCCTTCAAGTATTTCAGCGACTCATGATCACTATGAATCACGAATTCCTTGGGCAAAAGATAATGCTGCCAAGTCTTCAAAGCTCTCACCAAAGCATACAATTCCTTATCATAAGTAGAATAGTTAAGGGCAGCTCCGCTTAACTTTTCACTAAAATAAGCAATTGGGTGGCCTTCTTGAAGCAACACAGCACCAATACCTACATTTGAAGCATCACATTCAAGTTCAAAAGATTTAGCAAAGTTAGGTAAAGCAAGTATAGGTGCATGGGTAAGCTTATGCTTTAGGGCAGCAAAGGCCTCTTCTTGATTCTTTCCCCAATGAAAACCCACATTCTTTTTCACCACTTCATTTAGGGGTGCTGCCAAGGTACTAAAGTCCTTTACAAACCTCCTGTAGAAACTGGCCAAGCCATGAAAACTTCTTACATCACCCACGGATTTAGGAGTGGGCCACTCTTGAATGGCTTTGATCTTTTCCTCATCAACCTGCACTCCTTTCGAACTCACAACAAAACCAAGAAACACAACATGGTCAGTGCAAAAAGTGCATTTCTCAAGATTGGCAAACAATTGTTCCTTTCTAAGCATACTCAAGACGGATCTTAAGTGCTCAACATGCAACTCAAGAGTAGTGCTATAGACCAAAATATCATAAAAGTACACAACCACAAATTTCCCAATGAATTCCCTCAAAACATGGTTCATTAGTCTCATAAAAGTACTAGGTGCATTAGTTAAACCAAAAGGCATAACCAACCATTCATACAAACCATATTTAGTTTTGAAAGCAGTTTTCCATTCATCCCCTTCTTTAATCCTTATCTGATTGTAACCACTTTTCAAATCAATTTTAGAAAAATAACATGCTCTATGCAATTCATCAAGCAAATCATCAAGTCTAGGAATAGGGTGCCTATACTTAATGGTGATGTTATTCAAGGCTCTACAATCAGAGCACATTCTCCAAGTCCCATCTTTCTTTGGTACCAAAATCACCGGTACAGCACAAGGACTCATGCTATTTCTTACCCACCCTTTGTTCAAGAGTTCTTCCACTTGTCTTTGAATTTCAGTGGTTTCTTGTGGGTTGCTTCTATATGCTGGCCTATTAGGCAAAGAAGCTCCCGGAATGAGATCAATTTGATGCTCAATTCCTCTCAGTGGTGGTAGACCACTTGGAACACTTGTCGGAAACACATCCTCATAATCCTGCAAAAGAGATTTAACACTAGAAGGCAGCTCAAAATTTTCAAAAGTGTTAGTGTTCAAAATCTGATTTTTGCAAAACATCAAGTATAGGATCTGTTTTGAAGCTATCATCCTTTTCACCTCTCTCTTTTTGATCAAAAAAATTTCTTTTCTCTCAAGTATTTCACTCTTTTCTTTTTGCTTTCTCTCAAGTGTTTCACTCTTTTCTTTTTGCTTTCTCTCAAGTGTCTCACTCTTTTCTTTTCTCTCTTGTTCAATCTTTTCTCTCATTTTCTTTTGATCCTCACGCACCTCCCTAGGGCTCAAAGGTTTGAGCGTAATTTTCTGGCCATGATGTTGGAATGAGATCTTGTTGGTGCTTCCATTATGATCAGAGTTGGTGTCATATTGCCATGGTCTTCCCAGCAGTATGTGACTAGCCTCCATGGGAACAACATCACAAAGAACCTTATCCCTGTATTTGCCAATGGAAAAGTCAACTTCAACTTGCTTACTTACTTGTATTTCTCCATAGTGGCTGAGCCATTGAAGTTTGTATGGCCAAGGATGTGGTTTTGTGACCAGGTTCAGCTTCTCCACCATTCTTTCACTAGCCACATTAGTACAGCTTCCGCCATCAACAATCATCAAGCAAATCTGCCCATTGACAGAACAACAAGTTGAATGGTACTACTCATCACAACAAGTTGCAACTTCTTTTCGGGAGCCCAACTCATAAGAACTCCAGGGTTAAGTGTGCTAGTCTTGGAGTAATATTGGGATGGGTAACCTTGTGGGAAGTTTTCTCGGGAAGTGCGCAAGTGAGGCAAAGCACGCTGAAAAGACTCGTGTTAATACAGTGGGGTCAGTCGCCAAGTCAGGATGTTACAAATGGTATCAGAGCTGACCTCTCCTAGTACGGCGTGGTTCGGGGACGAACCAAGCGGAAGCTGATGGGCTTGTGACGCCCAGGGCCGACGAGGGCGGGGAGTGATCACCGGTGCAGTGAGGCACGGAAAAGAAGCGGCTCCTGGTAGGCTTCTAGGTGGAGGGGAACTTGAATGAACCGATCTCACACCCGAACAAGAGGTATTCCGGCACTGTATAGGGATGGACTATACAGTTGAGGAGGGCATAAAAGATTTGATTGGTACTACTCATGACAGCAAGTTGCAACTTCTTTTCGGTAGCCTAACTCATAAGAACTCCATGGTTAAGTGTGCTGGCCTTGGAGTAATATTGGGATGGGTGACTTCCTGGGAAGTTTTCTCGGGAAGTGCGCAAGTGAGGACAAAGCGCGCTGAAAATACTCGTGTTGTTACAGTGGGATCAGTCGCCAAATCAGGATGTTACAGAATGAAAGACAACCCATGTTTTTTTTTCTGTTTTACGTTTTGTCTTTTGTTTAATGTTTCAAGAAATAAAAGAGGAGAACACTTGGAGGCACTTAAATCACTAGGAAGGAGGTTCTTTTCTTTCTCTGAGTTTAGTCCATGCATTTTTGCATATTTTTGTTTTGTAGATTTTGTTTATCGTTTCGATTATGCATCTTTACATGGAGTATTTTCTACCTTGGTCTTTATGCATTTTACTCAAATGACATGTTCCCAAGTCTTGCTCACTCACATGATGCTGGTTTTGAAAATGTTTTTAAGTGGATACTTTGTGCTATCTTTTGGGGACATGAGCTGTTGTCTATCTCCACTGGTAACATTGCATCAGCCCCATAAGTCGTCCTAAATGGGGCTTCCTTTGGGGACGAGTGTGGAGTCGTGTTGTACGACCAGATTACAATCGGGAGCTCATCCAATCAGGCCCCTTTTGCGTCATCAAGCCGACGCTTCAGCCCGCGCAGGATCACCTTGTTTGCTGACTCTGCTTGTCCATTGGTATGAGGATGCTCAACTGAAGAGAATCTCATCTGAATACCCATTTCCCAGCAGAATTATCGCGTTCGGTTACTCGTGAATTGTGTCCAGTTGTCTGAAATGATCCCCCTGGGGACACCAAACCTGAACACGATTCTTTTTCAATAGAATTTCAAGATCTTGGCTGAAGTGATACTGGCGAGGGGTTCCGCCTCTATCCACTTCGTGAAGTAGTCCACCGCCCAAGAATAAACTTCATTTGTGACCTGGCGGTTCGGAAAGGTCCGACCAAATTGACCCCCCATGTAACGCCCTGATTTCTCGAGTGTCACACAGTAAACCAAACGTCACAATTTTCGTAAAGAATTTTCGTCGCTCAATTATTAATCTTGAATTAATGACAAAAGTTCAATTATTGTGAAACTCTTGAAACTTTACGAAATAAATTTGCGGAATAAATAAAACATGCATTTCTGAATAACATAACTCTTAATTGAAAGAAACCATAATTCAAAAGTACATAAATAAAACCTTGGGCTAAAGCCCTACATCAAAGTACATCAAAAGAAATCTCTGGAAATAAAAACTGATAAAAGATAGTTCAACACTACGAAACACTCAACCCCCAGCATGGCAATATCAATCACTCGTCGAGCCAACCGCACTGTCCTCTAGCGCTTCTTCACAGGAGCCCTGACCTCTGGTGCACCTCCATTTCCCTCCGTCTCGGCATCCCCAGGTGCATCAGCTACTGTAACGTACCGTGGAGCAAAGTCCCCCATAGGCTCAGTAGGAACTGGAAGGGACTCTGGAGGCGGAGCTGGAAAGTCGCCAATGCGTGCCCACCAATCTGGTGCCCCGAACGCCCGTGAAGAACCCTCCTCTCCTGCAACCCACTGTGGAGAGTTCGAACAAGAACCCTCATCTCCTGGATGCAAGAAGCGACATGGTGCGAAGGGCATCTTGACCTTGCCCCATTCCATGATCTGTGTCTCGACGACGTTCCCGTGCCGGTCACGTCCCGTGATCGTAGCGCTGCCGACATAAAGGAGACGTACCTTGGCAGAGTCGGTCTGCCAGGCATTGTCCATGTGTTGGTCATGCAAATCTATCATCCACGAGGTCACTGTGCTCTTGACCTTCACTATCTACCCCTTCCCCCCCCCCAGAATAACACATAAATAAATAACAGGATTCAATAAGGAAAATCTTTAAGTTAAGTCACGGTCAGTCACCTAAGTTTCAGTTAGGCTAACGACCTCACCATTCACACAACCACCTCAACACCAATGGCCAAATCACGATCATCCGCAGATGAACAATTCTCGGAGGGGACACACCGTACAACCCTCTATCACGTGGGGACACACCGTACAACCCACAAAATCACAAGGTGACCGCAGTCAACCAAATTACGTGGGGACACACCATACAACCGACAAAAACCCTCACGTGCAAGTAATCGTTTGTCTCTAACGGTACCATCGTTCTCATGGTCCATAGTCATCACTAGACCTATGTTCCAATTACATCACATTTTACTTGCAAGCGATTAAGTCTCAATTCTCTTTGTTAGGGCTCTAATAGTCAATCTAGAGTCTTAACATTTTCACAAGACTTATACAATTTAATCACAGTAATAACCACAACACCAAAAGGAATTACGGCTAGATGAGCGACCTTTTGGCGATATCCAAATTAAGCAAATACAAGCTATACTAAGCCCTTAGTCATGTTCACAAGCTTAATCACACATAATTCATAGCATCTCCTAATCACATGTTTCTAAACAAAACTACAAACATTTTCACAACTTAGCTTTTGACAGCAGAAACAACATTCATTGAAACTGGCCTACAGAACGCGTCTTCCAACCGAAAATCATGTATGATACCTTTCTGGAAAGATATTTTAAAGATCTACAACTCTCTAGTAAAACACGTTTTCATTTGAGCCCCACAATTAGGTGATATTAGGCCTTAAATATTTAGGTCCGACAAGGGGAAGACAGCAGGTGCAACAGTTACTAAAAACGACCTCCAACACTCATTACCAAACCATAATTTATGATCTTTATATGTCGGGAAAGAATGTTCAAAAATCTACAATTTTCATGTTAATCACGTTTTCATTTGACAACCATAAAGAAGTGAAAATAGGCCCTGAAGTTCACTGTCCAGCACAGAAATCTGACAGGGAATGCATTTGCCATCAATTTCGTTTTAGCCATTCTATTCTAAAGGTTCTAAGTCATATACAAGAATCAAAACATCATGAACACAAAACAACAGAACAGCCCATGCCCTTCATACAACATACAGTAACAAACATCACCAACTCAAGTCCTAAGCATGCAAGACTCTACCCAACTAGATCCACCCTTACCTTAGATCTTGGGTTTGGAAAGGATGAAGGATTGGTGATGGAAGAGATGATTGAAAGAGCCTTCTCCTTGCTGCACCTTAAGCTTAGACGTGATCTCCTCCTTCCTCTCTTGGCCTCTCTTGCTTTTTCCTCTTCTTCTTCTTCTTTCTTTCTCTCTAGCCGCCACCCTCTATCACTCTTTCTCTCTTGTTTTCTTTCTTTTGTCTTCTGAATTTATGTGGAAAAATGAGAGTATGTGGTTAGGTTTCTAACTTAGCCTTATTAGGTCTCTCAAAGCTGCAGTAAACCTCCCCTTTTGCCCTCTAATTCGTGGCCCAAGCAAGCCCAACTAGGGTTTTGCATAATTCAAAAGTTTGAATGGAGACAAGGCATTTATGGCTCTTCATTTCCCTTTAATCTCTTGTCTCAAAACTGATCAGCCTTTGATCATGAGCCTTAAACCCTAATTATTTTCCCTAAACTCATGCTAATTAGTCAAACAAGTCTTCCCTCCTTCCTTCCTCATGGGATTCGGCCATGGCACCATGCTTGACCTCCAAGCAACTCAAACTCATTCATCTTGGGATCCTTGACCTTATAAAAATTATATCCGAGCCCTTAAGTACCATTATCACTTCCATATTAATAATACTTCACGCTACAAAGCATCAAGGAAATTCACAAATCATAAGCAAACCATACTTTATTATTTATTCAAAATAAATAATTTCATACATCAAGGTAGGGTCTTACAATACCACCCTCCTTAAAATAGTTTCGCCCTCGAAGCTTAAGAGTTTAAAAACAATTCGGGATGTGACTCCCGCATCTTATTCTCTAGTTCCCATGTAGCATCGCCTGCCGCTTGATTCCAAATGACCTTCACCAAGGACACCTCCTTTTTCCTCAAGCGTTTGGTGCTTCTATCGACGATCTTGATGGGTGGTATCACCATCGTAAGATCATCCCTTAGTTGAATGTAAGGTTCAATCACATGAGAGTCATTAGCCATATACTTCCGCAGTTGCGACACATGAAGCACACATCATGGATGTTGGATAGGAATGGCGGTAATGCGATCCTATATGCCACTGGTCCAACTTGCTCCGTAATTTGATACTGTCCAATGAACTTTGAAGTAAGCTTCATTGACTTCATCGCCCTTCCGACACCTGTCATCGGGGTAACCTGCAAGAAGACATGATCTCCAGCTTGAAATTCCATCTCTTTCCTCACTCGCGCACTTCCCGGGAAAACTTTTCCCAGGAGGTCACCCATCACGATATTGCTCCAAGGCAAGCACACTTAACCATGGAGTTCTTATGAGTTGGGCTCCCGAAAAGAAGTTGCAACTTGTTGTCATGAGTAGTACCAATCAAATCTTTTATGCTATCCTCAACTGTATAGTCCATCCCTACACAGTCTCGGAATAACTCTTGTTCGGGTGTGAGATCGGCTCATTCCTGTGACCCTCCGCCTAGAAGCATACCAGGAGTCGCTCCTTGTCCGTGCCTTACTGCACCGGCGATCACTCCCCGCCCTCGTCAGCCCCGGGTGTCACAGGCCCACCAGCTTCCGCTTGGTTCGTCCACGAACCACACCGTACTGGGAGAGGTTGGCTCTGATACCACTTGTAACATCCCGATCTGACGACTGGCCTCACGGTAACAACACGAGTCTTTTCAGTGCGCTTTGTCCTCACTGGCGCGCTTCCCTGGAAAACTTCCCAGGAGGTCACCCATCACAATATTGCTCCAAGGCTAGCACACTTAACCATGGAGTTCTTATGAGTTGGGCTCCCGAAAAGAAGTTGCAACTTGTTGTCAAATCTGTTATGCTATCCTCAACTGTATAGTCCATCCCTACACAGTCTCGGAATAACTCTTGTTCGGGTGTGAGATCGGCTCATTCCTGTGACCCTCCGCCTAGAAGCATGCCAGGAGCCGCTCCTTGTTCGTGCCTCACTGCACCGGCGATCACTCCCCGCCCTCGTCAGGCCCGGGTGTCACAGGTCGTCACCACCAAATCGAATGGTAAATCAGCAGTTAGCAATCCTAACCTTTTCACGCACTCCTCAGCGATGAATGGGTGTGTAGCACCAGAATCAAATAACACCATTAAAGAAGTTCCAGCGATAACACACGTACCCTGGATAAGATCATCAGTCACAGCAGCCTGCTCCCCAGACATTGAAAACACACTACCTGGAGCAGAAGGTCGCTTTCACCTGGCAGTATTCAGTACTGGCTCAACCTTAGCATTATTAGGACAGTTTCTCTCAACATGCCCTGGTTTCTGGCACTTCCAGCACACAATCTCCTTCTCGAAGTGCGAATTCTGGATGGAAGAAGTGTTCTTTTCTTATTCTGGTCTCTTCCATATTTTTCCATAGATTTTCTCTTAGTCACATTTCATGCAGAGCTTCCGTTCTTCTGTTTCTATCCGCTAACCTCTTCTTAGCAACGTCAAATCTTTCACCTCTTTCTTCAGTGTACACTTCCAGCATTTCATCAATCTTTCCATGCATCCAATTGTTGAGACGTCTCCATTGATCAGCAACAATGTTTGGTTTTACACTGAGATCTGTGGCAGCATACAGATTGCGCAATTGGATTGATGCCTGATCATTGAACAAGTTGATGCACTCCAGGAGAGTTTCTGGTTCAGGGTAGGTATAGGGAATGATCTGAAGATTGGTTTCAGGTGATGGTGGAGTAGGAAGATTGCAGCTGGTGGCTTCAGAGGTTGCTTGAGCATCAGAGGCTACATGAAGAGAAACATTGTCCAGAGCCATCGGAGCAGAGGTGTTTTGCTCTGGAATTTGGTCAGAGTGGCTAGCTTCAGGATTTGGAAATTCAAAGTCCTGAGAGGTTACTGGTGAGTAGATGGAGAGAGAAACTTTATGAGTTGTTAAGTCCTTTGGAGGAGGGAAGACCATGTTTAGTGGGACAGGTTGAAGTGTAACATCAGGAGTGTCCTGAGTCACTTGGGCAGTGTATGGAGGAGGTGGAGAATTTGAGTGTAATGGACTTGGAGCTTTAATAATTTCATCAGGAAGGTTTGAAGTCATGCCACTTACAACTCCAATGAAGTTACGATCAGTTTCAGAGTTGTTAGAGGGTGAAGAAACTGCAGTAGTAGTAACAAATGGTATGGAAGGAGTGGGTGGATCTTGTTCAGAGGTGATAAATTTGTATGGGAGTAAGATTGGTGATGGAGGCTCAGAGGTTTGTGGACCTTGAATCCTTTGCCAAATTGGATCATCTTGAATAGATGTTTGGATTTTTGAAGTCTTGGGTGGTGATGAACAAGTTGTGGTTGTTGTGGTGGAGATAATGGTGTTTGGTTTCATGACAGAAGTGTATTTGGGAGAGAGAGGAGGTAATGTTTGGGTAGGAACGGGAGAGGAACCAATAACAGCATCATCAGATTCATCATCATCAGAAAGAACTACAAACTTACTTGAGTTCTTGACAGGTAACTCTGGTAGGCCTAGGTGCTTGTTGGGTTTCCTGCTGGATAACCTTGGTTGCAATTCTCACCTTCTTCTTCTTCTGAGGTGGTGGCTCATCATCGTTACCATCCTCAGAGTCATCCTTGGCATCAGTAGCATCCTCATTCTTCCTCTTTGCCTTTTTCTTAGGAGCAGCATCATAATCAGGAGCATCTGGGAGATTCCTGAAGAATTCATCAACATCAATATCCAGACCATAACTCTTCAGATCATTTATGTAATGCATGATTGCCTCTGGATCATTAGCCTTGGACCAGAGAGGGAAATCATCAATGGGAATTCTTCCCTTCACAATTTCTGCCGGTTTAGAGACAGAGACAGCCCCAACCTTGTTGTCTATCAGTCCCATCCTTTTTAGAGTCGTAGAAGTCAAAGCATATCCAGTCAGAGTAGTTAAATCTTCAGTGCACCCTGCTTTGATTAACTCCTTGACCAAGTTGCTCTCAACGAATATATCAGACAGAAGCCTGCCAAAAGGAATGTACTTGATTGTGCTCTTGCTTTCACCAGCAGTTGTCCTTGACTTCTTTATGCAATCTTTTCAGATAAGTGAACAGGAAGTAAGGGAGGCAAATCTTCTGATTTGTCTTGATGAAGAACATCATCACTTTTTGATTGAAATTGATGTAAATGGGTCCAGAGAGCCTATTGCAATACCTTTCCCAGCCTTGAGCTTTCACAGCGGGGAGAAGATCTAATCCATTTTCTGCCAAATTCTGGAAATCAACTCGTATTTCATAGAGTACTTGAAGTTCTTCTAGTGGAAATTTGCATGTAACTGCACAACTTCTCTTAGCAATTGGAATAATTTCCCCAGTATCCTGAGTCTCAGCTTCAGGCGATTCATGGGATCTTGATCGAAGAGTAGGACCAGCTTGTCCTGTTGCTGGACCCACAACCAAATTGGGAAAAACCCTTCCATCTGCGGAGTCGGCCTTCTCTACATGTTCCATGGCGGATGAAGGTTTGGGTAGAAGAGGGTGATGAACAGGAGAGAGAAGAGAGAGTTTGAAGAAAAACCTTAACACTTGATATTTCAAAGAGAGAGAGAGAGAGAGAGAAAGTGTGTGAAGTGGAGAACGTGTGTGCAAACGTGGGTATGTAGTGAATTTTGAAAGTAACCGTTGAGAGTTAGTAAACCACATATAAAGGTTAAAAATCAACAGTTAGAAATTATTGACATAATAACAAGCAATAAATATACATATCATGCGGTGGAGAATAAAGTAGATGTAATCATTACAACAGATATTCCCGAGAGGCACAAGCAACGAGGTATCAGAATTAACTGACACACGTTTGCTGTCTTGTCTCAGAAGGAGCACAAATAGGTACACAACTTCTGATAAAGTTATCTTCTGAACTAGACAACTTCTGATAGAGGACAGAAGCATCATAGTCAGAGGTTCTGATCCATCTTCATACTGGACACAAGTCCATATTCAAATTTTTCAGTATGAATTTAAATCTATCCTCTGCTAAGGGCTTTGTAAACATATCTGCTCATTGATGGTCAATATCAACAAACTTCAGAAGAAGTACGCCCTTATGAACATAATCTCTAATAAAATGATACTTTACCTCAATGTGCTCGGCCGTTGAATGTAAGATGGGATTCTTACTTGGAGAAATAGCAGCAGTATTATCGCAGTAAATTGGAATATTGCTCTCAATGATTTGATAATCTTCTAGCTGATGTTTCATCCAGAGCATTTGTGTGCTGCAAATAGCTGTTGTGGACTGGGCAAGACCCCAGGGCTTGTCGTCCAGGGGCGCTAGCCTAAGGCGAGGAGTGGACCAGGGACTTGGGCCTTCATCCCGGAGGCCCAACTGGCCCATTAGAATGAATTAGAGGTGCTAAGCCCAACTACCCCAACTATAAATAGGGGAAGGATACCAATTGTAAAGGACTCTTGGCTCATTTGTGAAATAACAAACTTGAAATTCAGTTACACTCTCTCCTTAAGAGGTTACGCTCCCATTCTCTCTAGTAATCTCACATCACGTTCCTTGCACCCTTGGTACTATACGAGTCTCAATGTTCATGAAGGAACATTTGGCGCCGTCTGTGGGGAACGGTAGATTTTGATTCCCGGACTACGTGGATTGCAATTTGGTTTAGAAAAATTCGGTTCCCTATGAGGTTTTCAGCGAGTTGAAGATTTTTGGTCGAATTCTTGGTTCATCAACGGAGCCTGATGGAATCGTTTCGCCAACGGTGTAGCGAGGAACCGGAGCGGAGCCACGTTTCTTCCCCGCGCACCGCAAGGCTAGATAGACATCGCCGTGCGGAGGCACTCCGTGCACTGAGTGGCGACTTAAGACTGCAAAATGAGTGTTTGCAGGAGCAATTGGAATACTATCACCTAAAGCAGTGGAATGAGGAGGAGAAGGAGGCGGAGGCCATTGCGGAGGTCGAACCATTCTCGGTAGCGGTGCGAGAGGTGACCATACCATACGATATGACAAGCCTCGTGTTGGAGATGTACGACGGACGAACCAATCCGCAAGATCATCTGCTACGTTTCAATGTGAAGATGGCGATAAGCGCGGTTTCTGATGCGGTAAAGTGTAGAATGCTTCCGTCCAGATTCCGAGGTGCAGCAATGACCTAGTTTATTGCCTTGCCACAGGGATCCATAAAGAAGTTCTGCGACTTTGCGTCGAAATTCCGGGGCCAGTTCTCTGCCGGCGAGGTCGAGGATCTGTTTCAGATTCGGCAGGAGCGAGAGACGTTGAAGCAGTACATGGAACTGTACAGCACCGTGTCTGCAAGATTTGAAGAGGCAGAGCCCCGGACATGCGTATGCGCTTTTAAGAACGGGTTGTCGTCAGGAAAGCTGAGCTGCGAGCTGGGTAGGAAACCAGCGCGCTCGATGATAGAGGTACGCACCCGAGCGAGAGACTACATCATAGAAGAAGAAGACGACGCGTGCAAGAGCAAACGGTTGAAGGCGGCAAAGGTGTCGCTGGCGAGGAAATGGATACAGGACAAGGAAGCAAGTAATGTGCTGAAGGTTAAGGAAGTTGGCCAAGTAATTAAGGAATTCAAGGGAAAGCGCTCTCGGCGGTCAACTAACTTTCGCCGACGAAAGAGGCCAGAGGGGAACACGGGCGATGAATCGGCAAAGTCACTCCTGGAGGTGACAGTTGTGGAAACAGGCGAGGATGGCGAGTACGGAATTGACCCCTGGCACGACGTCAAGGATCGGTCCAAGTGGTGTGAGTATCACAACTTGGGGGGCCATAACACCAGTAACTGTTTATCTCTGAAGGACAAAATTAGGCAGCTGATCAAGGCGAAGCAACCACGGGTTGCAGGACATGGGTTGTACAGGGACAACATGAAGCGAGCGCCAAATCAAGAGGCGAGAAGATAAATATGGCTAGAGGAAAGAATGCAGAGGAAGACGTCGACGACAAGGGTGGAGCGATAGCCAGAGCGGTTAATGCAATCACACGGGGCCTTACGGCGACAACGTCACATCAGCGGCAAGGGAAAAGCAGGAAGAGGCAGTGGCATCGGTCCAGGGATATCCAGCTCCATTTGGGTGCCAACACCCAGATAAAGTAGTATCGTCAGCAGATTTTGAGGGAATCATGGCCCATACAGACGATCCGTTAGTGGTAATGGTAAGAATTAATGGGTTCAATGTGCAGAGGGTGCTTTTGGACCAAGGCAGCTCAGTAGATATCATCTACGAGGACGCGTTCAGACAGTTGGGGCTGACGGACAAGGATTTGATGCCATACACAGGAAACCTGGTAGGTTTCTCGTGAAAGCAGGTTCAGGTACGCGGCTATGTGGAGTTGGACACAATTTTTGGAATGGGCGAGGACATCGAGCTCCTAAGGATAAGGTATCTGGTCCTACAGGTGGCAGCATATTATAACGTAATCATAGGACGAAACACTTTAAATCGTCTCCATGCAGTGATATCCACGGCCCACCTCGTGATAAAGTATCCACCGCTTTGCGGAAGGATAGGAAAA
Source organism: Lotus japonicus (assembly GCF_012489685.1). Classification (NCBI taxonomy): domain Eukaryota; kingdom Viridiplantae; phylum Streptophyta; class Magnoliopsida; order Fabales; family Fabaceae; genus Lotus; species Lotus japonicus. The sequence continues at coordinate 49,325,026 of NC_080043.1, read as the reverse complement.
ATAGTGGAAGATCAAGAAGGGGCGAGGAAGTGCTACAGCAACAACCTTAACTTGTATGGTAAGACAGGAGCCGGCGACAGACACATGTGTCATGAGATTGAGGTAGCTGAAGGCGGGCAAGAGCGTCCGGCTACACAGAGCCAGAGCGACGCGGGCAAACGAGAAAGGCAGGTCAGCAAAAAGGCGAATAGGACAAAGAAAGGGGGAAGTCAGGGCGAGGGAGCCCGAAGGCAGGGCAAGACAGATCCTTTACTCGTACAGATAGCGAGCGGTGTGGAGAGAGCTGGGACATGGATGCAACCAGTAGAGGCGTGCTGGCGATCGAGCCTAGGCTCACCAATGAGCAAGAACGGCGCCTGAGTAAGTTGGTAGAGGACAACGTTGACCTCTTTAGCTGGGAACAAAAGGAATCTACTTCCAGGGGGCTGTCCACATTCAGCCCGCCCGCGCAGAAGGAAAAAGAGAGGGGAGAAGGGGCGGAATTCAAGGCAGGAAAAAGGGAAATTCGCCGGCGATAAGAGGAAACACAAACAACTAGAGGATAGGAGTGAGAGGCCAACGAAGTCAGCCCGGCACACTAAGCAGGGCGAAGAGGATGGAATACTGGGTACGATACTCTGATCTAGGGAACGGTCACAAAGTGGGGATATGGCGAGGAAGCAACCAAAAAGCTAGCACTAAAAATAAAGATGCACTCTTTTTCTCCAACACGGGAGTTTTTTAACGAGGCATCCCTCGATGTAAAAATCTATACAAATCAGATACAAAAGGATATTCTCAGCAATTCTCCTAATTATTAAATTGAGACGACAGCCTGGTGTGAAAAATTCCCTGAATGTGGCGAACCCAACACGACTGTGATGTCTGGGGATCGCTCCGGAAAGTCCGGCGCTGAACGTAGCCCCTGCTGGCGACATGTGCGGATAAGCTTCTTATCCAAAGTACCTCCCCGAAATATGGGCGAGTCAAGTCTTCCCGAAACGCGGGCGAGCATTTTTAACTAGGCTGAAAGTGTCAGGCAACCTATATAGCCATTGGGCCCCGAGCAACTATAAGACCCCACGTAATAAGGCTGGAGGGGCCACACCTGCTCTTACGGGAAATATGCGTGTGAACAAAAGCCTCGGTCCAATACCGAGCGAAAGTCCTAGTTATATACATGGCACACTCTCAAAGCTTTAAGCACTGAAAACATGTGTTGCACGACGATGAAACGAAAGGTGGGATTCATGGCGAAACCTCCCGTAATCGTGGCGGCCCGATCGCCTCGCCCAACTACGGAGATCAAGCCCGGGCGGCCCGCTCGCCCTGCCCATTTATTGTAAGACCCAAGTTTTTAAGCTTATGCTAAGTGAATAAACTTCTTATTCACGATTAGGGTTGATGTATCGTGAAAGGAAACCTGAACAAGAGTTTACTAAATGAAATAAATTTATGAAGGAGAAAGTTCAGGAAAAGTCTAAGGATTGTATCAGAATCGATAAAAGGTATAGCACGATCGAATCACGCTTAAACCTAGGGCAGAAACCCTAGTAAATAGCTAGTTTTCACTTAAAGTCACGATGGAAGCTAATTCCAAAAATCTTCAGAGAAATGTTTGAACTTCTCTTATTCCATATATAACAAGCGTTTCGAGGCGAAACCCTAGGATCTACGAACGTCCGATTCCAATTCTCGGAAGTTTGCCGAAACTAAAATCCTGATAGTTCAAAAAACCTAGAATCAACCGACAATGAAGACTTTTTCTATTCAGAGCTTCAAATGAAGATTCCACACACGTGCACCCATTTCTCTTGATGATTTCAATCTTTCTTCAGAAGGAAGTTTTCTATTCCGACATTCGATGCAAAAAGTAACTTATCGGGTAAAATAGTTTTACACCGACTTTGCATTAGTCACCTAAAATACAAGGAAACCTCTTTTGAGTTTTGGATTTATGTCGCCAAAACCTATCCTAGAATTCACGGAGAATGAAGCCGAAAAAATCGGAATCGCGAAACTTTCATTTTACCGCGTTTTTCCATCCTCTATATATATAAAGGAAATGAGAAAAAAATCACAAAACTCACCCATTTTCTCCCAAGAAGGCCGCGAGTTTGCTAGGAGGAGGAGAAGATAAGATTTTGTTCATTTCTTGCTTGATCGTTGATTCAACAGTTGCTGCTTGAAGGTATCGAGGTATAGTCGCTAATCCTTACCTCTGATCGTCTTTTCCATAGCTTTTCTCTATGTCTTTCTGTGCTCATAGTTTTGAGGTTTTTGCAAAACTATCCTGATAATTTCATTTTTGATTCTAAACATCTTCCCTACGTTCTCCTGAGTATGTTTAGCTAATAATACTGCGCCGATTCTCGAAAAACAACCGTCGAGTTTCAATTCTGCTTAAAATACCCATTTTGGGGCAAAGCTTCGTCCTTTGGGCTGAAACCTATCGCCTTAGCTTAGTGCTAGTAGGATTAGTTGTCATAAACGTCGTTGGTGACGTCCCCATCCAATTTGCTTTTCGAAATTTCAGTTTTGAAATTCTGAGCTAAAAATATTGACCAAAATACCCCTGCGACAGTTTTTGATCCGATAATTTTTCCGAGTTTAGAATACCCTTAGTTACGACTAATAATAACCTAGGAACCAAGTTTGATCGAAGAAAAATCGACCCACCTAATTACCAATAGTGGCCGAGAACCCTAGGGGGGAGGAAGGAAAATTTCTTTTTCGAAAACTTGTCCTTTCGCGCTAGATTATCGTACCTCGGAGTATGTATTACTTCGGGTAACCTTAGTGAGCATTGATAGCTTAGTTTCCGATAGATTTTGATAGAATTCTGTGGTTTTACTTTAAAGGTTCATTTGAAGAGTTTCCCGAGGAACAAGGCTTCGCTTGTGAAGAAGAGTTCGAGGACAACCCTGGAGAATCTACAGGTGAGGGCTACTCACTGAATCTTTAGTTAATGCTTAGGGTCGATGCTTTCGACATTGATTTACTGTTTATGCACTTGGTTGTGTTTGATTGGAAAAAATGTTTTTTGAGGCTTCGGCTGACAATGTAGATGATTCATCTACTGAATGTTTTTGAGATTGATTTACATGGTACGTGCTAAGTGGGTAATCTAGGATGTGTGATGCATGCCTTATATGCTAAGTGCTACGTGATTATTCTAGGATGTGTTGATATATGACATGTTGGTTGGCTGTGCTGATTTAATTATGTCTTTTCACTGATATTTGTGATTCTGAGTAGTGAGAATAGCGGGCAGGTCATGCCGATTTTATTTTGAGATTTTGGAGAAAGTTTGATAGGACGAATGAGATTCGGGCCTTGTTATGGTTTTTCATGGATCGAGACATTCTCTGGAGTCATTTGGGATTAGGAGATCCCGAGAACTTATAAGATTTGCGATAAGACTAAAAGGATATTATTTTGCAAAGAAAACCCATAAGACATTAAACAACCTCTAAATCTTCGAATAATGATAACAAACTTGAAAGGAAGCTTAGGATTCAAATCTAAGTTTTGGAAAACGAGAAGTGTCGTCGGATCCAAATGTTGAGAATATTGATAAGTTTTGAGTATGATGGTACTCTTGTGCTCTGGGAGCAGTTGTGTTGTTGGGCTATCCGAGGGATAAGCCGGGAACTGATAGTTTCCGAGTATGTTGATACTCTTTGCTCGTTGAGCAGTTTTGACCATCGGATTGAGATGAGTCGGATAATTTGGAGATCATCATGAGTTACTATGTCGTTGTAAAGAAGTGTCTTTTGTCGCAGAATCGACTTTACCTTAGGGTAAGCTTTTAGAGACATTAATTTAGCTAGAACACGTGGCGACGTGTCGAGTGATGTTGGAGACGTTGTTTGGCTAATCACTGCATTGCATGCACTCATTAAGTGGTTTAAACACGGTGAGATGCCGGACCACGGCGGATTCCAAAATGGTCATAAGACCCGGATTTCCGCGTAAGAGCGCTGCTAGGCGACTCTTAGTAGCAGACCGAAATGGCAGGCCTTCGGGTTTTATGCTGATCTGACTACCGTTGTTGTTGGTATAAGAGGCACGCGGGCCGAAATGATCCCACCGTGGCTGGTGCTAGGGCTGATCCGTTGATGCCCATCTTTTCCGGAATGCATATTGGTTAACTGGGTTAACCGGCATCTGCATATCATGCAACATGCATACTAACTTAGTTGCTGAGTGTGATTGTTACTTGTTAATCCTATTTGGAACATGTTAATTGTTATTACTGTCATTTATGTTCGTTATGGAATATGCAACCCTAGGATGCTATCTCTAGTTATAAGCCTAAGTGGCTATTCTCTTATCTGTACCTATTGGGTTTAATAATTACATAATTCTTTGGAGTTGACCCTCGCGTCTTCTGTGTGTGTTTTGGCGGACAACGCCTTTGTCAGATGTCCATAGCGGACTGGTTCACAATGGTCCACCCTTCGGGGGGGATTAGATACGAGATGATAGACCAGGATGACCCCGGTTCGTGGGTGGTTGACCCCGCGAGCCATCGAGCGACGTACTCGGGGCGGATCATAGAGGACCATGTAGATAGGGTAGGATACTTGACGTCAGGAGTGCTGCGGAGATGCACTGTCAGTTTCAACTTGCCACCCGGTGTGCATTGCGGACCAGGAGCAGGAGGACCACCACCGCCACCGTCGTCTTCGGATGATGAGGACCCCTCAGAGGAGGAGCCTGTGGGAGTGCATTTTTCAGAGTCCAGTTCACCCACCGTTGCTGTTATAGATGATCATGGTTCGGGCCCTAAGCCCGAGAGACCAGCACCGGAGCGCATCGCGGTTTCGAGAGGAGGGCGGGTAGTGTACATAGACTTGGTCGTTCTGGATTCTGATTCAGACGACGATCATGCTAGCACGTAGGTTTTAGTGCTGGTGTGAGCTCCTCGAGATAGGATTAGTGTAGGAGTAGAGTCTTAGCTCTGACTGTCATTTGTTTCCTTGGGGACAGGGTAGTTTCCCACCTATAGCTTTTTGTGTGGTTTCCTTACGGGAATCACAGAGAGTTGGTTGGACTTAGGAGGTCTTCTTTTAGGCCGATTGGGCTGACTTATCCTCGTATTTGAAGGTTTGTGTTGCGGACACTCAACTTTTTCATTTGGTTTGTATATATTGCCTACGGGGGTTACACTTTCTACTTACCGTCACTGGAGGTTACTCGTGACGAGGTTTCTACTTACAGCGGGGGCTGTAATATATATTGTATATTAGTTCTGTTATCTTTCGCATTTGTTTTATTTATTTCAGTCTTGTCTATATTTATCGACAAAAAAAATATTCACGTTTTTCCGCATTAAGTTTATTTTTGGTTACTAAAGTGACGCCACCGAAATCGGGATGTTACATTGTGGTATCAGAGCACGGTCGAGTCTTTCGGGAGTTGTTGGGGAATAGGTCTTCTGTGCTAGGTTGTGTGACTCTGCAAAGAGTGAAAATTGATTGTCTGCAAGCGATTTTTCGCTTAGAACTGATTGAAGTTATTGCTTAATCATATTGTATAGTTATGCTAGATGCTATCTTATGATAAGTACTAACTGTTTGTTTCACTTAACAAAACATGGTGAATACTAACCAGTTAGCTGAGATGATGGCCACTATGGCCCAAGCTGTGACAGCGCAAGCAAATGACAATGCTATGAGGCGTGCTGCTGAGGAAGCACGTGATCAGCATCAGCGCCAGAGGGAAGTAACTCTGGACCAAAACAAAGGCCTGAACGATTTCAGGAGGCAAAACCCACCAAAGTTCTCTAGTGGTATTGACCCAGACAAAGCGGATCTATGGATCCAGGAAATCGAGAAGATTTTCGGTGTTTTGCAGACTGTTGAGGGTGCCAAGGTGGGCATGGCAACTTATCTGCTACTCGGTGATGCTGAGTACTGGTGGAAGGGCACCGGGGGAATCATGGAAGCCATCCATGAAGAGATCAATTGGAACTCTTTCCGGACCGCGTTTTTGGAGAAGTATTTTCCAACAAGTGCCCAAGATGAGAGGGAGGCACAGTTTCTGACACTCCGTCAAGGAGGTATGTCTGTACCAGAATTTGCTTCGAAGCAGGAGTCTTTGGCGAAGCATTTTCAATTCTTTAATGATCACGTGGATGAGCGCTACATGTGCAAGCGCTTTGTTAATGGACTGAGGCCGGATATTGAGGACTCAGTGAGGCCGCTGGGAATCATGCGTTTCCAGTCTTTGGTTGAGAAAGCCACGGAGGTGGAACTGATGAAGAACCGGAGAGTGAACCGTGCGGGAACTGGAGGGCCGATGAGGTCGGGCTCTCAAAATTTTCAGAGCAGAGGGAAATTTCAGAACAGGAGGCCGTATCAGCGTCCTGCGGGTAGAGGGTTTGCTTCGGAATCTTACAGACCCATGACGGGTGCTGCTGGTGGTTCTGGGAGTCAGACTCAGAACAGGGAGATGACTTGCTACAAGTGTGGGAAGCCGGGGCATTATGCTCGTGATTGTCCCGACACGAGACCCCAATGCTTCAATTGTAACAAATTGGGGCATACTGCTGCACAGTGCAGGGTACCAAAGGCGGAACCAACCGTCAACACTGCTCGAGGAAAGCGTCCTGCAGCTAAAGCGAGAGTCTACACCATGGATGGTAAAGATGCTGAGGGGGTCGATGGGCGGATCAGGGGAGACTGCGAGATTGACGGTAATCTCCTATCCGTACTTTTTGATTCCGGTGCAACGCATTCATTTATCTCTAGAGAATGTGCGATCAGATTAAGACTTCCTATTACTGCTTTGAGCTTCGATCTTATAGTTACCACTCCTGCCAAAACTCTACTTGCTAATACAGCATGTATGTACTGTTCGATAACATATAAAAATAGAGACTACCATGCTAACCTAGTATGCCTAACTCTTAAGAACCTAGATGTTATCTTAGGAATGGATTGGTTGTCCCACTATCATTGTCTTTTGGACTGCAACCGAAAGAGAGTGGTATTTCCTGATTCGGATCTTTCCGAGTATCTATCTGCCAATCACATTAGCGCCGCTTTGAACGAGGGATCTCAAGAGTATTCCGTATTGCTAAGTCTGGAGAGTAAAGGGAATCCGAAGTTGACAATATTCCAGTGGTGAGAGACTTCACGGATGTTTTTCCTGGTGATGTACCTAGATTGCCGCCTGTACGCGACATTGAGTTTGCTATTGACATCGTACCGAGAACAGGGCCGATTTCGATTGCACCATATCGTATGGCACCTGCGGAGCTAGTGGAATTGAAGTCCCAACTAGAAGATCTTCTGTCGAAGGGATTTATACGACCAAGTGTTTCACCTTGGGGAGCGCCAGTCTTATTGGTGAAGAAGAAGGACGGGAAATCGAGATTATGTGTCGACTACCGGCAACTGAACAAGGTAACTGTCAAGAATAGGTATCTGTTACCTAGAATTGATGATTTGATGGATCAACTGCGAGGAGCTGCGATATTCTCAAAGATCGATCTGAAGTCGGGTTATCATCAAATCAGAGTCAAGACTGAGGATATCCAGAAGACGGCATTCAGAACCCGTTATGGACACTATGAGTACTTAGTGATGCCATTTGGGGTGACAAAAGCACCTGCCATATTCATGGATTACATGAATAGGACTTTCCATACATTCTTGGATCGATTCGTCGTGGTGTTTATAGACGATATTCTGATCTACTCAAAGAATGCTGAGGACCATGAGGGGCACTTGCGACAAATCTTACAAGTGCTGAGGGAGAAGGAGTTGTACGCCAATCCTTCTAAGTGCGAATTTTGGCTCGAAGAGGTAAAATTCTTAGGCCATGTGATCTCTAAGGAGGGTATAGCTGTGGATCCAGCAAAGGTAGAGACCGTATTGTCATGAGAAAGGCCGAAGACAGTGACTGAGATCAGGAGTTTCGTTGGTTTGGCAGGATATTATCGTCGTTTCATCGAGAATTTCGCCAAGATTGTTGGACCTTTGACTCAACTCACGAGGAAGGATCAACCTTCCGCATGGACTGAAGCGTGCGAAACTAGTTTTCAGACGATGAAGGAACGTTTGACGACGTCACCTGTACTCGTCCTACCGCAACCAGAGGAACCGTATGAAGTGTATTGTGACGCTTCGCATCAAGGTTTGGGATGTGTGCTGATGCAACATCGGAAGGTAGTTGCTTATGCTTCAAGACAACTGAAGGTTCATGAGAAGAATTATCCAACTCATGACTTAGAGCTAGCTGCCATCGTATTTGCGCTGAAGATTTGGAGACATCACTTATATGGATGCAATTTCACCATATTCAGTGATCATAAGAGCTTGAAGTACTTGTTTGAGCAGAAGGAGCTGAACATGAGACAAAGATGCTGGATGGAATTTCTCAAAGATTACGAGTTTACTCTACAATATCATCCTGGAAAGGCTAACGTTGTTGCTGATGCCTTGAGCAGGAAGATACATATCTCGTCGATGATGGTTAAGGAGCTTCAACTGCTGGAACAATTTAGAGATTTGAGCTTGGATGTGAGATTATCCGAGGGAGAACTGAAGTTCGGAATGATCAGAATTACCAATGGATTGATGGAAGAAATCCGAGACCAACAGTTACAAGATGAGTTTCTGCTCGGGAAAAGGAACTTGGTAATTCAAGGTAAGGACCCGGAATTCAAGGTAGGAAGTGACAATATCCTACGGTGTAAGGATAGGGTTTGCGTACCTAACAACCCTGACTTGAGAAGGTTGATTATGGATGACGGTCACAAGAGCAAGTTAAGCATTCATCCAGGAATGAAAAAGATATACCAGGACTTGAAGATGAATTTTTGGTGGCCAGGAATGAAAAGACAAGTGGTTGAGTATGTGGCCGCATGTTTGACATGTCAGAAGGGAAAGGTGGAACATCAGAAATCTTCAGGTATGCAACAAAGCTTAGATGTACCAGAGTGGAAATGGGATAGCATATCGATGGATTTTGTAGTGGCTTTGCCAAGAACTCAAAAGGGATATGATTCTATTTGGGTAATAGTGGATCGATTGACTAAGTCGGCTCATTTCGTACCTGTGAGGACTACGTACAACGTGGAGAAACTATCAGAGATATATATAGCTAAGATTGTACGACTTCATGGGGTACCGACAAGTATTGTTTCCGATCGAGACCCAAAGTTTACTTCACACTTTTGGGGAGCTCTTCAAGAGGCTCTGGGAACGAGGCTGAGACTAAGTTCTGCTTATCATCCACAGACTGATGGACAGACTGAGAGGACTATCCAATCTTTGAGGATTTGCTACGAGCTTGCGTGTTAGATAACAAGGGCAGTTGGGATAACCTATTGCCATTGATTGAGTTCACATACAACAACAGTTTTCATACCAGCATAGGTATGGCACCGTATGAGGCTTTGTATGGCCGCAAGTGTAGAACACCTTTGTGTTGGTATCAAAATGGAGAAAATCTGTTAGTAGGGCCAGAACTTCTACAACAGACAACCGAGAAGATCAAGCAGATTAGTGAAAAGATGAAGACTTCTCAGAGTAGACAGAAGAGTTACGCAGATCAAAGGCGAAAAACTCTGGAATTCGAAGAAGGAGACCATGTATTTCTGAGAGTTACTCAGACTACGGGAGTTGGTCGAGCAATCAAGTCAAAGAAGCTTACGCCCAAGTTTATTGGACCTTATCAAATCACTCGTCGAATAGGACCAGTCGCTTACCAGATTGCACTACCTCCATTTCTATCGAACATTCATGACGTATTCCACATGTCACAACTGAGGAAATATATTACGGATCCGACACATGTTATCGAGCTGGATGACATAGAGCTGAAGGATAATCTGTCTTTCGAGACACCGCCAATTAGCATTGGTGACACCAGGATAAAACAGTTGAGGGGAAAGGAGATCGAGTTAGTGAAGATCATATGGAACAAAGACACCGGTGATGCGACATGGGAGCTGAAGGAGAAGATCCAAAAACAATATCCCTTAAGTTTCGAGGTCGAAACTTTCTTTTTGGAGGGTAGTAATGTAAGACCCAAGTTTTTAAGCTTATGCTAAGTGAATAAACTTCTTATTCACGATTAGGGTTGATGTATCGTGAAAGGAAACCTGAACAAGAGTTTACTAAATGAAATAAATTTATGAAGGAGAAAGTTCAGGAAAAGTCTAAGGATTGTATCAGAATCGATAAAAGGTATAGCACGATCGAATCACGCTTAAACCTAGGGCAGAAACCCTAGTAAATAGCTAGTTTTCACTTAAAGTCACGATGGAAGCTAATTCCAAAAATCTTCAGAGAAATGTTAGAACTTCTCTTATTCCATATATAACAAGCGTTTCGAGGCGAAACCCTAGGATCTACGAACGTCCGATTCCAATCCTCGGAAGTTTGCCGAAACTAAAACCCTGATAGTTCAAAAACCCTAGAATCAACCGACAATGAAGACTTTTTCTATTCAGAGCTTCAAATGAAGATTCCACACACGTACACCCATTTCTCTTGATGATTTCAATCTTTCTTTAGAAGGAAGTTTTCTATTCCGACATTCGATGCAAAAAGTAACTTATCGGGTAAAATAGTTTTACACCGACTTTGCATTAGTCACCTAAAATACAAGGAAACATCCTTTAAGTTTTGGATTTATGTCGCCAAAACCTATCTTAGAATTCACGGAGAATGAAGCCGGAAAAATCGGAATCGCGAAACTTTCATTTTACCGCGTTTTTCCATCCTCTATATATAGCAAGGAAATGAGAAAAAAATCACAAAACTCACCCATTTGCTCCCAAGAAGGCCGCGAGTTTGCTAGGAGGAGGAGAAGAGAATATTTTGTTCATTTCTTGCTTGATCGTTGATTCAACAGTTGCTGCTTGAAGGTATCGAGGTATAGTCGCTAATCCTTACCTCTGATCGTCTTTTCCATAGCTTTTCTCTATGTCTTTCTGTGCTCATAGTTTTGAGGTTTTTCAAAACTATCCTGATAATTCCATTTTTGATTCTAAACATCTTCCCTACGTTCTCCTGAGTATGTTTAGCTAATAATACTGCGCCGATTCTCGAAAAACTACCGTCGAGTTTCAATTCTGCTTAAAATACCCATTTTGGGGCAAAGCTTCGTCCTTTGGGCTGAAACCTATCGCCTTAGCTTAGTGCTAGTAGGATGAGTTGTCATAAACGTCGTTGGTGACGTCCCCATCCAATTTGCTTTTCGAAATTTCAGTTTTGAAATTCTGAGCTAAAAATATTGACCAAAATACCCCTGCGACAGTTTTTGATCCGATAATTTTTCCGAGTTTAGAATACCCTTAGTTACGACTAATAATAACCTAGGAACCAAGTTTGATCGAAGAAAAATCGACCCACCTAATTACCAATAGTGGCGAGCACCCTAGGGGGGAGGAAGGAAAATTTCTTTTTCGAAAACTTGTCCTTTCGCGCTAGATTATCGTACCTCGGAGTATGTATTACTTCGGGTAACCTTAGTGAGCATTGATAGCTTAGTTTCCGATAGATTTTGATAGAATTCTGTGGTTTTGTTACACCCCGATTTCGGTGGTGCCACTTTAGTGACTTTAAATCAATAGTGCGGAAAATGCGTAAATATTTTTTTCGTTTTCTTTTCAAACAGAAGACTTAACATAATGAAGACTTAACCCAAAGATAATAAACATAAAGTAATTGGAGATAGTGCCCGCAGGCGAATAAGTATATCCCATGGTCAGAGCCATGAGTTTTGTGAATACAGTTTTCAAGAAGATAAGTCAGCCCCAAACGGGAAATGACAATCAGAGCTGTAAAAACAATCCCCCCATATAATACACTCCTCACATCGACCCTCATCCGATCATGCATGAAGTCCGGGTCCACGTCGAAGGCTCAGTAGTAGTCATTGTGCTCAGGATCCTCCCCGAACGACGAACCATCTTGAATCAGCTGTTGGACGTCTGGCAGCAGGCCGACCGCCCAAACACAACCATACACACAAAGCCAAGGCGCTAGGGTCAACTCACGGAATATAATAGATAATACAAGCAACATGTGATGAATAAAGGGGTATATATATGTATAGGTTGTATATAGACATATAAGTTATGTATCGTCTACCCTAAGGTATATACATAACATGTTATCAGATTTCTAATAACAATTCAATATTCAATATCTCAACAATTCAATAAGTTATATCTCGAAAACTCGATAAGCAATATATCAACGAATATAGTTAAATGCATGGTATGCCAATGCTATGTCATGCTCAAAATATGATCCGGATAAAATGTCACCCTCACGATGACTCGAAGCATCTCGCTCCGCTGTGAAGCAGCACGCTCCTGTGAAGCATCTCGCTCCTATGAAGCTGCACGCTCCTGTGAAACAGCACACTCCTGTGAAGCATCTCGCTCCTATGAAGCTGCACACTCCTGTGAAGTAGCACACTCCTGTGAAGCATCTCGCTCCTATGAAGCTGCACACTCCTGTGAAGCATCTCGCTCCAATGAAGTCCGATCTGAGATCGTCCTTCGGAAAACAGCACACTTTCCAAGAAATGTATGCATGAATGCAATATGGTTAGCCAAACAACGAATCGTCCTCACCAAGGCACGCGTATCTAGCTAGAGTACATTGTCTCTACAATACCCTAAGGTAAACAAAGAAGTGCTAATCACACTTGGTGACTTTCCTAGTCACTTTGGCTCACCGTCTCGATGGCCAACCAAACTGCTCCACGAGCAATGTAAGGCCCAAGTTTTTCAGTTTATACCAAGTGAATAAATTCTTATTCACCAGTAGGTTTGATGCATGGTGAAGGGAAACCTGAACAAGAGTTTAGTAAATGAAATAGATTTATGAAGGAGAAAGTTCAGGAAAAGTCAAAGGATTTTATCGAAGTCGATAAAAGTTATAGCACGATCGTTTTACGCTTAAACCTAGGTCAGAAACCCTAGTATATAGCTAATTTTCACTTTTAGGCACGACGGAAGTTAATTCCAAAAATCTTCAGAGAAATGTTAGAACTTCTCTTTTTCCATATATCAAAATCGTTTCGAGGCGAAACTCTAGGATCTATGAACGTCCGATTCCAATCATCGGAAGTTTGCCGAAACCGAAACCCTGGTATTTCAAAACCCTAGAATCACCCGACTATGGGGACTTTATCTATTCAGAGCTTCAAATGAATATTCTACACGCGTACACCCATTTCTCTTGATGATTTCAATCTTTCTTCCGAAGGAAGTTTTCTATTCCGACATTCGATGCAAAAAGCAACTTATCGGGTAAAATAGTTTTATACCGACTATGCATTAGTTGCCAAAAATACAAGGAGACCTCTTTATAGTTTTGGAATTCTTTTGCCAAAACATATCTATTAATTCACGGAGAATGATGCCGAAAAAATCAGATTCGCGAAACTTTCATTTTCCCGCGAATTTCCAACCTTTATATATAGCAAAGAAAGGAAGAAAAACTCAAATTCTCCTCCATTTTCTCTCTTCAAACCCGCGAGCTTCAACAAGGAAGAAGGAAGAAAAGTTTTCTTCATTACTTGCTTGATCGTTGATCCGTTAGTCGCTGCTTCAAGGTTTCGAGGTATAGTCGCTAATCCTTACCTCTGATCGCTTTTTCCATAGCTTTTCTGTAGAGTTTTCTGAGTGGATAGTTAATGGGTTTTTGCAAAACTATCCTGAATCTTTCATTTCTGATTCTAAACCTCTTCTATATGTGCCCAAGATCACTTCTGCCGGATTAGATTTTCCGTTATGTCGCCGGAATTCCGTCGGAATCAATTTTAGCCTAAAATACCCATTTTGGAGTTTTTGGAGTAAAGCTTCAACCTTTAGGCTGAAAAATATCGCCTTAGCTTAGTGCTAGTAGGATTAGTTGTCCTAAACGTCGTTGGTGACGTCCCTGCAAAATTTTATTTTTGGGATTTCAGTTTTGAAAATCCTAAGTTAAAAATCATGACCAAAATACCCCTGCGACAGTTTTCGATCCGATAATTTTTCCGAGTTCAGAATACCCTTAGTTACGGCTTATGAAAGCATAGGAACCAAGTTTGATCGAAGAAAAATCGAGCCCCATAATTGTGTAAAGTGGCCGAGCCTATTAGAGGGGGAGGAGGAAATTTCCTTTTCCGAAAACTTGTCCTTTCGCGCTAGATTATCGTACCTTAGAGTATAGATTACTTCGAGTAACCTTAGTAAGTATCGATAGCTTAGTTTTCGATAGATTCTAATAGTATTTCTGTGGTTTTGCTCTAAAGGTGATTTTGAGGAATTCCCAGAGGAGCAAGCCTTTGATTGTGAACAAGTGTTAGGAGATCGTCCTGAAGAATCTACAGGTGAGGGCTTCTCACTGAATCTCTAGTTAATTGATATGATTTGGGAACACAAAGGATCGTCTTGAAAACCGGGGACAAAAGATAGGAACTTGACCCTAACCGCGACCTGCCGGTAGAACCAAAGTTATCAAAGATAAAAAGGGAACTTGACCCTAACCGCGACCTGCCGGTAGAACCAAAGTTATCAAGTTTAGTTCTTAACCCAAGAACAAATGGGAAGCTCTCACAATATGAGAAAACTCAATATCATTCAGATTCAAAAACTGCTTTGTTCCATACATTGAGTCCCTATTTATAGGCTAAGTGGGATGCTACTCTTTCCAATAAGTAATAATGCTCCCACTAACATTTAATAGACTCCACTAGAGATTTATAGCTCCACTAGCATTGGAAACTTGAGTAAAAACCCACTGTTCCTAAAGATGAGTCAAAGGCTCATAAAAGACATTAAAAACCAACTAGGGGGAATACAAAATGTCATCAGAAAATTCACCCCTATATTAAATACGAAAATTCAAGAAAATAACTAAAATGGACTTATTTACTAAATATTAATGTCCATGAGTGCATCTTGAACATGCAGATTGGGTTCTTGGAAATTATGCCTTCAAGTTGGGTCCAAGTCATCATCATTCTTGTGTTCAAGGAAATTGACCCACTTTGGAGTTGCTTCTAATTTATTCTGATATTCTTTTCCCTTGAGCTCCAAAATCAGTCCTTGCAAAGCTTGCTTCATTCTTTTGGTCTTGGACCTTGTCATTGGACCTCCTATTTCCTGCAAAGGGTCTTTGTCTGGGCTGGACCGATCCTCATCATTCCCTCCCTCTTCGAAAGGATTCGTCCTCGAATCAAACCCATCACCTACATCAAACAAAGATAGATCAGCCACATTAAAAGTAGAACTTATAGTTCCATATTCATTTTGCAAATCCAGCTTGTAGGCGTTGTCATTGATCTTTTCTAATACTTGGAAAGGTCCATCTCCCCTTGGGTGCAATTTGGATTTTCTTTGAGTTGGAAATCTTTCTTTCCGCATATGAACCCAAACCCAATCTCCGGGTTCAAAAGTAATGCGAATACGCCCCTTATTAGCTTGCTTTGCATACTGCTCATTCCTTTTCTCAATGTTTGCTCTAACCTTGGCATGCAACTCCCTAACAAAATCTGCCTTTTTGTTTCCATCAAAATTAGCAAATTCATTAGTAGGTAAAGGTAAGATATCCAATGGAGTCAAAGGGTTAAAGCCATACACAACTTCAAACGGAGAGTAAGAAGTAGTAGAATGCACAGCTCTATTATATGCAAACTCAACATGTGGCAAACATTTTTCCCACTGTTTTAAATTCTTTTGAATGATTGCACGCAGCAAGGTAGTAAGTGTTCTATTCACAACCTCAGTTTGCCCATCCGTTTGTGGATGTGCAGTTGTAGAAAACAGAAGCTTAGTTCCTAACTTACTCCATAAAGTTCTCCAAAAGTGACTTAAGAATTTCACATCTCTGTCACTTACTATTGTTCTTGGTAATCCATGCAAACGCACAACCTCTTTAAAGAACAAATCAGCAATATGTGTGGCATCATTTGTTTTGGAGCATGCAATGAAATGTGCCATTTTGCTAAACCTATCAACAACCACAAATATGCTGTCCTTCCCACCCTGTGATTTAGGAAAACCTAAGACAAAATCCATTGAGATATCAGTCCAAGGTTGATTAGGAACAGGCAAAGGTGTATAGAAACCATGGGGCATCACTTTAGATTTGGCTTGCTTACATGTTATGCATTTTTCACAAACAGATTGCACATCATGTTTCATTTTAGGCCAAAAAAAATGCTCTTTCAAAATTTCTAAAGTCTTTTGAACCCCAAAATGTCCCATTAATCCACCACCATGAGTTTCCCTAACAAGCATTTCACGCAAAGAACAAACAGGAACACACAATTTATCTTTCCTAAACAAGAAACCTTCATGTTTATAATAGTCCCCAAAAGCATGCTTAGAACAAGAATCCCATACCTGTCCAAAATCAAAGTCATTGGCATACAAGTCCTTGATATGCTCAAACCCAAGTAGTTTTGTTTGCAATGAAGTAAGCAATGCATACCTTCTAGACAAGGCATCAGCCACAATGTTTTCCTTACCATTCTTGTACTTGATCACGTAAGGAAACATCTCAATGAACTCCAACCACTTGGCATGTCTTTTTTGAAGCTTTCCTTGAGAACTTAGGAACTTCAAGCTTTGATGGTCAGAATGGATGACAAACTCTCTTGGCCACAAATAATGCTGCCAATTTTGCAAAGTTCTTACCAATGCATAAAGCTCCTTGTCATATGTGGGATAATTCAACGCTGCTCCACTAAGCTTCTCACTAAAATATGCAATCGGTTTGGAATCCTGCATCAAAACAGCACCTATTCCAACACCAGAAGCATCACATTCAATTTCAAAAGCTTTATCAAAATTAGGCAAACAAAGCAAAGGTGCATTGGTCAGCTTATCTTTCAAAGAATTAAAAGCATATTCATGCACATCATCCCACTTGAAAGTCACATTCTTTTTAACAAGTTCATTCAAAGGTGCAGCAATGGAACTAAAGTTCCTCACAAACCTTCGATAAAAACTTGCTAAACCATGAAAACTTCTTACCTCATTAGCATTCTTAGGTGTAGGCCATTCTCTAATTGCCTTGACCTTCTCTTCATCAACAGAAACTCCTTTAGAACTTACAACAAAACCCAAAAATACAACAGATTCCATGCCAAAAGAACACTTTTGAAGGTTGGCATACAACTTGTTCTCTTTTAAAACACCAAACACAGCATGTAAATGTTCAACATGTTCATCTAGGGATTTGCTGTAAATTAAAATGTCATCAAAGTAGACTACAACAAATTTCCCAATGAAAGAACGCAAAACATGGTTCATTAATCTCATGAATGTGCTGGGTGCATTAGTTAAGCCAAATGGCATCACTAACCACTCATATAAACCATATTTGGTTTTAAAAGCAGTTTTCCATTCATCACCTTCCTTCATGCGAATTTGATGGTATCCACTTTTCAAATCAATTTTAGAAAACACACAAGAACCATGCAATTCATCAAGCATATCATCTAATCTAGGGATAGGATATCTATACTTTACAGTGATTTTGTTTATGGCTCGGCAATCAACACACATGCGCCATGTTCCATCTTTCTTCGGAACTAAGATCACGGGAACAGAACAAGGACTGAGGCTCTCCCTCACAAATCCCTTTTGCAACAACTCATCCACTTGCTTTTGAATTTCCTTTGCTTCCTCGGGACTCGTCCTATAAGCTGGCCTGTTTGGAAGTGAGGAACCAGGAATAAAGTCAATTTGATGCTCAATACCTCTTAAAGGAGGCAATCCTTGTGGTACATCTTCTGGAAAAATTTCAGCAAACTCCTGCAACAATGAATTAACAGCACTAGGCAAAGAAGAGTTGAGATTGTTAGTGAAATAAACATCTTTGTACATGAGTACAAGCAAGTTCTCCCTTGCTAACAATGCACTCTCAACATCTCTTTTCTTGGCAAATGCACTTACTCTCTTATTTTTCTCTTCACTGCACTCATTTTTTTCTTTTTCTTTCTTTTTCTCATTTTCATTTTTCTTACTTTTTCTCTCTTTTTCTTGAATGCTCACTTTTTCTTCTCTCAACTTACACTCTTTTGCGATTCTAATTTGATCAGCATATGCTTCAGCAGGTTTGAGAGGTGTCAACACAATGGTGCGATTGTTCATGGTAAAGGTATAGGTATTTTTGTACCCATTATGATCAACATTTCTATCAGATTGCCATGGCCGCCCAAGAAGCAAGTGGCCCACATGCATAGGCACAACATCACAAAGAACCTCATCTTTGTATTTTCCAATGGAAAATGATACCAAAACCTGCTTAGTCACCCTTATGTCTCCACAATCATTGAGCCACTGAAGTCTATATGGATTAGGATGCTTTTTGGTTGGCAAGTTCAGTTTCTCGACCATCAAGGTGCTAGCAACATTAGTACAACTTCCACTGTCAATAACCATGCTACATACCTTTTCATTAATGAGGCACCTAGTATGGAAAATTTTATCACGTTGCTCCGCATCTTCATCTTCCTTAGGCTGTATGCTAAGAGCACGCCTAGTAACAAGCAAATTTCCATGCACGGGTTCAGCCACTTCAACATCACTACAATCTTCTAACAGAGGCATTTCATCATCACTTGAGCTCACACTCTCTATGTCTCCATTATCCAGCAAAATCATTGCTCTTTTGTTTGGACACTCAGAAGCAATATGCCCAATTCCTTGGCATCTGAAACATTTTATATCACGTGATCGTGAAGAAGAATTAGTTTCAGATTTACCTTTAGAGGATGCCATAGTAGACTTGGCCTTCACATTTTCTTTAGGATGGGAAATGGCTTTATTATTCTTCCAATTTGACTTCCAAGAAGTGCTTGAGGATGATGAGAATTTGGAGGAGGTTTTGGACTTCAATTGCTTTTCCACCTGAACTGCTTTGTGCAACAAATCCTCCATCTCCACATAATATTGTAATTCCACCACATCAGCAATCTCCTTCTTTAAACCTCCAATAAACCTTGCCATAGTGGCTTCACGGTCTTCTTCTATATTGGCTCTCATCATAGCTATCTCCATCTCCTTGTAATAATCCTCCACACTCATAGAACCTTGGGTCAGACTTTGCAATTTTCGGTGCAAGTCTCTATGGTAATGGCTGGGGACAAATCTTCTTCTCATGACAGCCTTCATTTCTTCCCATGAGCGAATGGGTCTCTCTCCATTTCTGCGCCTGTTTATCACAAATTGATCCCACCAAATACTAGCATAATCAGAAAATTCAACAACTGCCAATTTTACCTTTTTCTCCTCTGAATAGTGATGGCAATCAAACACATGCTCCACCTTTCTCTCCCACTCCAAGTACAGTTCAGGATCATTCTTTCCTTGAAATGTAGGGATGGTCATTTTGATACTATTCAAGTTATTGTCACTTCTTCTTCTTTCATGAGATCTTCCATCTGAATACTCCTCCTCTTCTTCCTCTTCATTGTTTCGCCTAGGAGGGGACCTAGACCTTGATGCTAAATCATCAAACCTTCTATTTAAGGCTGTGAATTGTTCTGTAACAGCTTTCACAAACAGCTTGAGATCAAATGCTCCTTCTTCGTCTCCACTCATGATTATGTGCTGCCAAAAACACAGTTAGTAATAAAATTCTCACTCACACAATCTCACGTGTTTACACTCAAAATATTTCAATCACTCGTGTTTCTCTCAATCTTTCGCTTTTTATTTTTCCTCTAATGATCTCACAACTCTTGCCTTTTACCACTCAGCTTCACCTTATGAGCTCTTAAATTAAGAACTTTAGGATGGTTCTACACAACAAGGAACAGCTAGAGTATGAAGATGCTAACTTCAGCGATTTAAGGAAATGAGAGATTAGGAAGGACACACTAATTTTTTTTTAAGCGAAATAGAAAACGAGAACAATGGCTGAGGTTTTTTTTTTTTTTTTTGATTGCTGGAAAGAAACACACTTAAATTCTTCAGGTCACAACTCTTTTTTTTTTTCCTTTTTTTTTGTAATACTTCTTTCTTTTTTTCTTTTTTTTTTGTGCTTTTGGACCTGAACACTTCTTTTCTTTTCTTTTTTTTTTTGCACTTTTTTTTTTCCAGCAGAATGCAAATCACAAAAGACAAAAAGAATGAAGGAACACACGAAAACTTCAAAAAAAAGATGATGAGAAGACAAGGGAAAGGATAATATGAGTAGGCTGTTTTTTTTTTTTATATAGGATGAGAACAACAAAAAAAAACGAAAAATAAAAACAAAATGGAGAAAAGAAACCTGGTTTTCAAGAGCCTAAGCTCTGGTACCAAATGATATGATTTGGGAACACAAAGGATCGTCTTGAAAACCGGGGACAAAAGATAGGAACTTGACCCTAACCGCGACCTGCCGGTAGAACCAAAGTTATCAAAGATAAAAAGGGAACTTGACCCTAACCGCGACCTGCCGGTAGAACCAAAGTTATCAAGTTTAGTTCTTAACCCAAGAACAAATGGGAAGCTCTCACAATATGAGAAAACTCAATATCATTCAGATTCAAAAACTGCTTTGTTCCATACATTGAGTCCCTATTTATAGGCTAAGTGGGATGCTACTCTTTCCAATAAGTAATAATGCTCCCACTAACATTTAATAGACTCCACTAGAGATTTATAGCTCCACTAGCATTGGAAACTTGAGTAAAAACCCACTGTTCCTAAAGATGAGTCAAAGGCTCATAAAAGACATTAAAAACCAACTAGGGGGAATACAAAATGTCATCAGAAAATTCACCCCTATATTAAATACGAAAATTCAAGAAAATAACTAAAATGGACTTATTTACTAAATATTAATGTCCATGAGTGCATCTTGAACATGCAGATTGGGTTCTTGGAAATTATGCCTTCAAGTTGGGTCCAAGTCATCATCATTCTTGTGTTCAAGGAAATTGACCCACTTTGGAGTTGCTTCTAATTTATTCTGATATTCTTTTCCCTTGAGCTCCAAAATCAGTCCTTGCAAAGCTTGCTTCATTCTTTTGGTCTTGGACCTTGTCATTGGACCTCCTATTTCCTGCAAAGGGTCTTTGTCTGGGCTGGACCGATCCTCATCATTAATGCTTAGGGTCGATGTTTCGACATTGTTTACTGTTTATGCACTGGATTGTGTGTGATTGAAAATGTTTTCTGAGGCTTCGGCTGACAATGTAGATGATTCATCTACTGAATGTTTTTGAGATTGTCTTACATGCTATGTGGGTAATCTAGGATGTGTGGTGCATGCTTTATATGCTAAGTGCTAAGTGTTTATGATGCGATTTATTGATATATGACATGTTGTTGATTGTGATGATTTAAATATGCTCTGTACTGGAATCTGAGATTCTGAATGGTGAGAATAGCGGGCAGGTCATGCCGATTTTATTTTGAGAGTTTGGAGAAAGTTTGATAGGACGAACGAGGTTCGGGCCTTAATTTTGTTTAGTGGATCGAGACCTCCTCTGGAAGCGACTTGGGATTGGGAGATCCTGCAAATGTATAAGACTTGCGATAAGACAAAAGGGAATCTATTTTATAAAGAAAATTCATAAGACCTTAAATAACCTCAAAATCTTTAAGTAATGATAACAACCTCGAAGGAAGGCATTGGAAGTCAAATCATAGTTTTGGAAAAGCGAGGAGTGTCGTCGGATCCAAGTGTTGAGGAGTTTGGTAAGTTCTGAGTATGTTGGTACTCCTTCGCTCGTTGAGCAGTTTGTTAGCCATCCAAGGGATGAGCCGAGAAGCTTCACTGAGGCGTGAGACCTTGTGAATGCGGGATACTCCACTGAGGCGTGAGACCTTGTGGAAAGCATGGAACTCCACTGAGGCGTGAGACCTTGTGAGAGCATGAAACTTCACTGAAGCGTGAGACTTCGTGAGAGCATTGATGACCCGAAGAGTCATCGTGAGTGGTTGCACTCATTTTATGATTATTGTATTTTGTCGCAGAATCGACTTTACCTTAGGGTAAGCTTTTAGAGACATTAATTTAGCTAGAACACGTGGCGACGTGTCGAGTGAGGTCGGAGACGTTGTTTGGCTAATCACTGCATTGCATGCACTCATTAAGTGGTTTAAACACGGCGAGATACCGGACCACGGCGGATTCCAAAATTGGTTATAAGACCAGGATTTCCGCGTAAGAGCGCTGCTAGGTGACTCTTAGTAGCAGACTGAAATGGCAGGCCTTCGGGTTTTATGCTGATCTGACTACATGATGATGTTGGAGTAAGAGGCATCACGGGCCGAAATGGCACCACCGTGGCTGGTGAAGGGCTGATCCGATGATGTCCATCCGTTCCGGAATGCATATTGGTTGACTGGGTTAACCTGCATATCATTTCATGCAACATGCATACTGACATAGTTGATGAGTGTGTTTTGATACTTGTTAGTTCTACTTGATGCATGTTAACTGTGATTTACAGTCGTTATATTCTTTGTGGAAATATGCAACCCTAGGATGTTATCCCTAGTTATAAGCCTAAGTGGCTATTATCTTATTTATATTTATTGGTGCTATTATTTACATAATTCTTTGGAGTTGACCCTCGCGTCTTCTGTGTGTGCTTTGGCGAACAAACGCCCTTTGTCAGATGTCTTTGGCGGGCTGATTCATGATGGTTCATCCTTCGGGAGGAACTAGGGTTGAGATGCGGGAACTGGAGCGTATCGCGGTAGCGAGAGGAGGACGGATGGTGTACATAGACTAGGTCGTTCTGGATTTCAAATTCGGACGACGATCACGCTAGCATGTAGGAATGAGTGTTAGTGTGAGCTCCTTGAGATGAGATTAGTGTAGGAGTAGAGTCTTAGCTCTGAACATCATTTGTTTTCTTTGGGGACAGGGTAGTTTCCCACCGATAGCTTTTTGTGTGGTTCTTTACGGGAATCACAGAGAGTTGTTTGGACTTAGGAGGTCTTGTTTCAGGCCGATGGGCCAGCTTATTCTCAGTTTTGAGGGATAGTGTTGCGGACACTTACCTTTAGATTTGGTTTGTACATTTTTCCTTCGGGCGCTACACTTTTCTTTCCGTCACTGGAGGTTACTCGTGACGAGGTTGTTACTTACAGCGGGGGCTGTTTATATATTGTATATTAGCTCTATTACTTTTCGCTTTTGGGTTTTATTTAATTCAGTCTTGTCTTAGTTATTATCGAAAAAAAAAATATTCACGTTTTTCCGCATTAAGTTTATTTTGGTTACTAAAGTGACGCCACCGAAATCGGGGTGTTACAAGCAAAAGAATGCATCTCGCACTCAGTGACCTTTCAACTTACCATGGCTCACCATCTCGATGGCCAAACAAACAGCTCAACGAGCAAAAGAGTATCAACATACTCAGAACCGACTAGTTCCCCGGCTTATCCCTTGGATTGGCCAACCAATAAAACTTGCTCATCGAGCAAAGTGCCAGCGCACAATGGTTTCCCCAGAAACCTGGATCCGACGACACTTCTCATTTTCAAAACTCAATGTTCAAGCCCGAAACTTTCGTCTGAGTCTTTTATCATTATATTAAGGGTTTTGAGGTTGTTTAATACATTATGGAGGTTCATTATGAAATTGTTTAAGTTTCGTCTCTAATCTTATTAGTTTCAAAGATCCCATAATTCCAATGATTCCCTGGAGAAGGTCTCAAAACAAAAGGTCCATCATCACCCAAGTAATGGCCCGAGAAGTTCCCAGGTAAGCTGGCCGGGCACAATGCCTCATTAAAAGCCCTTCTTGCCTTAGACAGAACAACCCAAGTTCTTACGTGACTTCAAATGGGGTTTTTCCAATATCATTTTCAAACTCAATTTTCCTTTGAGAAGGTCTCGATCCATAAAACAATAATAGGGTACGAACCTCGGTCCGTCCCATCAAACTTTATCCAAAAACTCGTCAGGAGTCTGGCATAACTACCCGTTATCCACTATCTTGACGTTCCTCACTCATTCGCACAATTGCACGGTATATTCAATATCGTCAGCAATTCAAGTGCGTAATAGAAAGACACATTATAATCAATATAATCCAAATATCATGTGAACAAATAATCACATAGCCTATAGTTAACCATTTAACAATTAAGCATGCGAGTCAATTATCAACATATCAATGCGATAAATCCTAATCTCCCATGTCGGCCGAAGCCCAGAAAACGGAGACACACGTCTCAATCAGTTCACTCGGCCGAAGCCTTCAGAAAACATTTTCAATCCAGACAATTCATATGCATAAACAATAAATCAAGTCGAATTTATCGACGCCTACAAAGCATTAGCTAGCAAGTAAGTTGCCCTAACCTCGAACTCGTCCAGTGTGTTCAAGCAAGACTCCTTCACAATCCTCTTTTCCTGCTCCAAGTGTTCCTCCAAACAAATCTTTGAGCAACGAAGCGAAAGTCAATTAAAACAAGTCAATTCGGTCAATACAATACTAACTAGCGTTTAGACAAAGCTTAAGAAGCTTCAGAGTACAATATTTAAGCATGGATAGACGACAGAACCTCGTTCGCTAAAACGAGCATAACTCGAGCTACAGAACTCGGAATGACACGAAACCAGCGCCAAAATTTCGACAATCGAAAGAGCTACGCAATGGCTCAGGTCATAGAGACCCAAAAATTATTTTTGGACACGGTACCCTAAGCAATAGGTTTCGGCCACTAAGTAAAGTAGGGTTTTCCGAACTTTTTCTTCGATCTAAATCGATTCCTAGGTATTCTTAGGTGATATCTAGGCCAAGGAAACTCTCAGAAAAAATATCGAATCGAAAACTGTCGCAGGGGTATTTTGGTCATTATTTTCAGCTCAGAATTTCAAAATCAGAGTTTCGAAAAACAAATTAGATGGGGTTGATACTAACGACGATTATAACGACTAATCTTACTAACGCTAAGCTCAGTCGAGGGTTTTAAGCCCAAAGGTTGGAACTTTAGCCAAAAATGGGTATTATGAGCAGAATTGAAACTCGGCAGCAATTCGGCGAGAATCAGCAAAATGTAACCCGCTAAACATGCTCAGGGGCACGCAAGGAATAAGTTTAGAAAAAAAGATGAAGTTATCTAGATAGTTTTGCAAAAACCTCAAAACTAAGAGCACAGAAAAGACATAGAGAAAAGCTATGGAAAAGACGATCAGAGGTAAGGATTAGCGACTATACATCGACACCTTGAAGTAGCAACTGTCGGATCAACGATCAAGCAAGAAATCAAGAAAATCTTCTCCTCCTCTCCTCTTGGCCGCGGGTTGTGTGTGTGTGTTTGTGAGGTTTTGTCTCAAGCTTCAACATATATATATAGGGAATGAAATGGAAGATATTTATCAAAGATCGGATAAGTATGAATATATATTTATCAAGATTGGATAAGTATGAATAGATATTTATCAAGATTGGATAAGTATGAACAGATATTTTGAGAAGATATTTTGTAAACCGGTACAGATTTGTTCAGATATCGGAGGATTTTGCTCATAGAGTTAAGATAAAAATATGAGAGTGATTTCCGATTCTTCCTACTGATTCCAATGTATTCTAGACACGATATTCTCCCCGCTGAATCTTCTAATTCTTCAAAGAAATATCGGTATGATTTTTGGTTTTCGAGGCTTGCTATATAGAGGATGGAAAAACGCGGGAAAATGAGAGTTTCGCGATTCTGATTTTTCCGGCTTCATTCTCCGTGAATTCTAAGATAGGTTTTGGCGAAAGAATTCCAAAACTAAAATGAGGTCTCCTTGTATTTTAGGCGACTAATGCAAAGTCGGTGTAAAACTATTTTACCCGATAAGTTACTTTTTGCATCGAATGTCGGAATAGAAAACTTCCTTCTGAAGAAAGATTGAAATCATCAAGAGAAATGGGTGTACGCGTGTGGAATCTTCATTTGAAGCTCCGAATAGAAAAAGTCTTCATCGTCGGTTGATTCTAGGGTTTTGAAATACCAGGGTTTCAGTTTCGGCAAACTTCCGATGATTGGAATCGGACGTTCGTAGATTCTAGGGTTTCGCCTCGAAATGATTGTGATATATGGAAAAAAAGAAGTTCTAACATTTCTCTGAAGATTTTTGGAAGAAATTCCTACAGTGTTCCTAGGGTGGAACATAGTCTTATTTCCTAAGGTTCTTGTCCTAGGTTTTAAAGCGAATATTAGTCGTGCTATAACTTAAATCGACTTTGGTACAATCCTTAGACTTTTCCTGAACTTCCTCCTTCATAAATTTATTCCATTCGATAAACTCTTGTTCAGGTTTTTCCTTCACGATACGTCAAGCCTAATCGTAAATGGAAATCTCTTCCACTTATTCTAAGCTTAAAAACTTGGGTCTTACAGGTATTACTTTAAAGGTTCATTTGAAGAGTTTCCCGAGGAACAAGGCTTCGCTTGTGAAGAAGAGTTCGAGGACAACCCTGGAGAATCTACAGGTGAGGGCTACTCACTGAATCTTTAGTTAATGCTTAGGGTCGATGCTTTCGACATTGATTTACTGTTTATGCACTTGTTTGTGTTTGATTGGAAAAAATGTTTTCTGAGGCTTCGGCTGACAATGTAGATGATTCATCTACTGAATGTTTTTTAGATTGATTTACATGGTACGTGCTAAGTGGGTAATCTAGGATGTGTGATGCATGCCTTATATGCTAAGTGCTACGTGATTATTCTTGGATGTGTTGATATATGACATGTTGGTTGATTGTGCTGATTTAATTATGTCTTTTCACTGATATTTGTGATTCTGAGTAGTGAGAATAGCGGGCAGGTCATGCCGATTTTATTTTGAGATTTTGGAGAAAGTTTGATAGGACGAATGAGATTCGGGCCTTGTTAGGGTTTTTCATGGATCGAGACATTCTTTGGAGTCAGTTGGGATTAGGAGATCCCGAGAACTTATAAGATTTGCGATAAGACTAAAAGGATATTATTTTGCAAAGAAAACCCATAAGACATTAAACAACCTCTAAATCTTCGAATAATGATAACAAACTTGAAAGGAAGCTTAGGATTCAAACCTATGTTTTGGAAAACGAGAAGTGTCGTCGGATCCAAGTGTTGAGAATATTGATAAGTTTTGAGTATGATGGTACTCTTGTGCTCTGAGAGCAGTTGTGTTGTTGGGCTATCCGAGGGATAAGCCGGGAACTGATAGTTTCCGTGTATGTTGATACTCTTTGCTCATTGAGCAGTTTTGACCATCGGATTGAGATGAGTCGGATGATTTGGAGATCATCATGAGTTACTATGTCGTTGTAAAGAAGTGTCTTTTGTCGCAGAATCGACTTTACCTTAGGGTAAGCTTTTAGAGACATTAATTTAGCTAGAACACGTGGCGACGTGTCGAGTGAGGTCGGAGACGTTGTTTGGCTAATCACTGCATTGCATGCACTCATTAAGTGGTTTAAACACGGTGAGATGCCGGACCACGGCAGATTCCAAAATGGTCATAAGACCCGGATTTCCGCGTAAGAGCGCTGCTAGGAGACTCTTAGTAGCAGACCGAAATGGCAGGCCTTCAGGTATAAGAGGCACGCGGGCCGAAATGGTCCCACCGTGGCTGGTGCTAGGGCTGATCCGTTGATGTCCATCCTTTCCGGAATGCATATTGGTTAACTAGGTTAACCGACATCTGTATATCATGCAACATGCATACTAACTTAGTTACTGAGTGTGATTGTTACTTGTTAATCCTATTTGGAACATGTTAATTGTTATTACTGTCATTTATGTTCGTTATGGAATATGCAACCCTAGGATGCTATCTCTAGTTATAAGCCTAAGTGGCTATTCTCTTATCTGTACCTATTGGGTTTAATAATTACATAATTCTTTGGAGTTGACCCTCGCGTCTTCTGTGTGTGTTTTGGCGGACAACGCCTTTGTCAGATGTCCATAGCGGACTGGTTCACAATGGTCAACCCTTCGGGGGGGATTAGATACGATGATAGACCAGGATGACCCGGTTCGTGGGTGGTTGACCCCGCGAGCCATCGAGCGACGTACTCGGGGCGGATCATGGAGGACCATGTAGATAGGGTAGGATACTTGACGTCAGGAGTGCTGCGGAGATGAACTGTCAGTTTCAACTTGCCACCCGGTGTGCATTGCGGACCAGGAGCAGGAGGACCACCACCGCCACCGTCGTCTTCGGATGATGAGGACCCCTCAGAGGAGCAGCCTGTGGGAGTGCATTTTTCAGAGTCCAGTTCACCCACCGTTGCTGTTATAGATGATCATGGTTCGGGCCCTAAGCCCGAGAGACCAGCACCGGAGCGCATCGCGGTTGCGAGAGGAGGACGGGTTGTGTACATAGACTTGGTCGTTCTGGATTCTGATTCAGACGACGATCATGCTAGCACGTAGGTTTTAGTGCTGGTGTGAGCTCCTCGAGATAGGATTAGTGTAGGAGTAGAGTCTTAGCTCTGACTGTCATTTGTTTCCTTGGGGACAGGGTAGTTTCCCACCTATAGCTTTTTGTGTGGTTTCCTTACGGGAATCACAGAGAGTTGGTTGGACTTAGGAGGTCTTCTTTTAGGCCGATTGTGTAAGGCCCAAGTTTCAGGCTTTGGATAAGTGAATAAAATATAAGGGTTTATTTGATTAAAATAAATTTGTTAAGGATAAGGTTCAGGAAAAGTCCAAGAAGTTTATCGAAAAACCGATAAGAGTTATAGCACGACTAACATACGCCTAATCCTAGGTCAAAGGTTTTAGTTAATAGTGAATTTACACATTGGGACACGGTGGAAACTAATTCCAAAAATCTTCAGAGAAATGTTAGAACTTCTCTTTTTCGTCTATAAACAATTATTTCGATGCGAGACCCTGGAATGTACGAACGTCAAATTCCAATTCTCGGAAGATTGCCGAAACGGAATCCCTGATAGTTCGAGAAACCTAAGATCGACAGACGATGAAGACTTTTTCTATTCGGAGCTTCAAATGAAGATTCCACCCGCGTTCCCCTACTTCTCTCGTTATTTCTAATCTTTCTTCAGAAGGAAGTTTTCTCTTCCGACGATCACTGCAAAAAGTAGTTTTTCGGGATAAACCGACTTACACCGACTCACACCGACTTTGGATCGTTTGGTTTAATTCCAAGAATCCTGCTTTGAGTTCTGGAATTCTGTCGCCAGAACCTATCTTAGAATTCGCAGAGGAACGCGCAGGAAAAGTCGGAATCGCGAAAAAATCATTTTTCCGCAGTTTCCAAAACCTATAAATAGCTAGAAAAATGAGATATTTTGCAAAAACTTACCCATTTCTTCCCAAGAGGCCGCGAGCTCCAAGAGAGAAAGAGAGGATCCTGATTTTGCCGATTCTTGCCCGTTTGCTTCACCGATCATTGCTATCGAAGACCTTGAGGTAGGTAAACTATATCTCTCTTCTGATCGTCAGATCTGTCGACTTCTTCTATGTCTTTCTGTGCTCAAAGTTTTGAGCTTTTTGTAAAACTGTTCAAATAAGCTGATTTCAATGTCTAAACTTATTCCCTGCATGCTCCTGAGCGTGTTCTGCAGATTAGATTTTGTCAGATGTCGACGAAATGCCGCCGGGATCAATTTTTGCATCAAATACCCATTTTTAGGCAAAGTCGCAACCTTTTAGCTGAAAACCATCGAATTGGCTTAGTGCTAATAGGATTAGTCGTCATAAACGTCGTTGTTGACGTCCCCATCCAATTTGTTTTTCAAAAATCCAATTTTGAAATTCTGAGCTGAAAATAATGACCAAACTACCCCTATATCAGTTTTCGATCCGAAAATTTTTCCGAGTTTAGATTCGCCTTAGTTACGGCGTATTGTAACCTAGGAACCAAGTTTGATCGAAGAAAAATCGACCCTCCCAATTAAGGAAAGTGGCCGAGAGCTATATCAAGGGGGGGAGGAAATCCGACTTTTTCGAAAACTTGTCTTAACGCGTTAGATTGTCGTACCGCGGAGTTTGTAATGTACCGTGTCACCCTAGGACTTATCGTTTCCTGAGTTTTTGATTCATCGTGTTAATTTCCGTGATTTTTGCTTAAGGTTCTGTTCAGGAGGTTCCTGGAGATCAAGGCGAGGAACGTGAAGGAGCTTGTGAGGAAAACGCTGGAGGAGCTACAGGTGAGGGCTACTCTCTGAATTACTAGATAATGCCTTAGGTGTCGACGAATTCGACTTGATTTATGTGTTATGCACTTAACTGCTAAATGCCTGAAATGTTTTCTGAGGCTTCGGCCGATCTTGTTGAGTACCTGATGCCATGATATTGCGTGCTAAATGATTCACATGTTATGTGCTAAATGATTAATCTAGGATGTGTTGGAATATGCTGTTTATGTTTATTGATTAAGCTGATTTATGTTATTCCACTGATAACTGTGATTCTGAGGAGTGAGGATTGCGGGCAGGTCATGCCGAATTTTTATGAGATTTTGAGAGAGTTTGAAAGGACGAACGAAGTTCGGACCTTGTTATGTTTTAATGGATCGAGACCTTCTCAGAAATTATTTGGGATTATGGAATCCCTGAAACTCGTAGGAAACGTTATAAGACTAAAAGAAACCTATTTTCTCAAGGAAAATTCATAAGACATTAATCAATCTCGAAAACCCTTGAACAATGATAACAACCTTAGATAAGAGCTTAGAGCCTGTATATTAGTTTTGAAAATATGAGAAGTGTCGTCGAGTCCAAGTTTTGAGGAAACTTACAAGTTTCCGAGTATGTTGATACTCATTCGCTCGATGAGCAGGTTATTGTTTGGCTATCTAAAGTTTAGCCGGAAACTATAAGTTTCCAAGTACAATCGTACTCTTTTCGCTCGATGAGCAGTTTAATGTTTGGCTATCTAAAGTTTAGCCGGAAACTATAAGTTTCCAAGTACAATCGTACTCTTTCGCTCGATGAGCAGTTTAATGTTTGGCTATCTAAAGTTTAGCCGGGAACCATGAGTTCCAAAGTACATTCTTCTTCTTTTGATTAATTCATTTTGTCGCAGAATCGACATTTACCTTAGGGTATTCTTTTAGAGACATTAAGTTAATTAGAACACGTGGCGACGTGTCGAGTGAGGTCGGAGACGTTGTTTGGCTAATCACATGCATTCATGCACTCATTTTGAGGTTAATACACGGCGTGATACCGGACCTCGGTGGATTACAAAATGGTCATAAGACCCAGATTTCCATATTTAGGACACTACGGTGGTCCTCAGTAGCAGACGGAATGGCAGACCTACGGGTTCACTGCTGATCTGACTACTTTTGTGTGGTGTAAGAGACGCCCGAGCGGAATGGTCCCACTATGGCCGGTGTTAGGGCTGACTCGTTGGTGTCCATCCTTCTTCCGGGATGCATCTTGTCAACCAGCATTGCATTTCATGCAACATACATTCTGACTTAGTTGCTGAGTGTGATTGGTACTTGTTTATCCTATTTGAGGCATGCTAATTGTTATTACGATCTTTTATATTCATTGTGATACATGCAACCCTAGGATGTTATCCCTAAACTTATAAGCCTGAAAGGCTAATAACTATTATCCTATATATCTGGTTTTATTAATTATATAATTCTTTGGAGTTGACCCTCGCGTCTTCTGTGTGTGTTTGGGCGGACTACGCCTTTGTCAGATGTCCATGGCGGACCGGTTCACGATGGTTCACCCTTCGGGGGAAACTAGGTTGGAGAAGCTTGATCAGGAGGACTACGGTTCATGGGTGGTCGACCCCGCTGGCCACCGAGCGACTTACTCGAGATGTGATTAGTGTAGGAGTAGAGTATTATGTAAGGCCCAAGTTTTTAAGCTTATGCTAGGTGAATAAACTTCTTATTCACGATTAGGGTTGATGTAATGTGAAGGGAAACCTGAACAAAAGTTCATTAAATGAAATATATTTATGAAGGAGAAAGTTCAGGAAAAGTTCAAGGATTGCATTATGATCGATAAAAGTTATAACACGAACGTTTTACGCTTAAACCTAGGTCAGAAACCCTAGTATATAGCTAATTTTCACTTTTAGGCACGATGGCAGTTAATTCCTAAAATCTTCAGAGAAATGTTAGAACTTCTCTTTTTCCATATATCACCATCGTTTCGAGGCGAAACTCTAGGATCTACGAACGTCCGATTCCAATCATCGGAAGTTTGCCGAAAACGAAACCCTGGTTTTTCAAAACCCTAGAATCAACCGACAATGAAGACTTTTTCTATTCGGAGCTTCAAATGAAGATTCTACACGTGTACACCCATTTCTCTTGATGATTTCAATCTTTCTTCAGAAGGAAGTTTTCTATTCCGACATTCGATGCAAAAAGCAACTTATCGGGTAAAATAGTTTTATACAGACTATGCTTTAGTTGCCAAAAATACAAGGAGACCTCTTTATAGTTTTGGAATTCTTTTGCCAAAACATATCTAATAATTCATGGAGAATGACGTCGGAAAAATCAGATTCGCGAAACTTTCATTTTCCCGCGAATTTCCACCTTCTATATATAGCAAAGAAAGGAAGAAAAAACCAAAAAAACTACCCATTTCCCCACCCAAACCCGCGGCCACAAAGAGGAAGAAGGAGGAGAAGATTTTCTTCATCGTTTGCTTGATCGTCGATCAATCAGTTGCTGCTTCAAGGCCTCGAGGTATAGTCGCTAATCCTTACCTCTGATCGCTTTTTCCATAGCTTTTCTGTAGAGTTTTCTGAGCGGATGGTTTATGGGTTTTTGCAAAACTATCCTGAATCTTTCATTTCTGATTCTAAACCTCTTCCTTATGCGCCCAAGATCACTTCTGCCGGGTTAGATTTTCCGTTATGTCGCCGGAATTCCGCTGGAATCAATTTGAGCCTAAAATACCCATTTTTGGAGTTTTTGAAGAAAAGCTTCAACCTTTAGGCTGAAAACTATCGCCTTAGCTTAGTGCTAGTAGGATTAGTTGTCATAAACGTCGTTGGTGACGTCCCTGCAAAATTTTATTTTTGGGATTTCAGTTTTGAAAAATCCTAAGTTAAAAATCATGACCAAAATACCCCTGCGACAGTTTTTGATCCGATAATTTTTCCGAGTTCAGAATACCCTTAGTTACGGCTTATGAAAGCATAGGAACCAAGTTTGATCGAAGAAAAATCGAGCCCCATAATTGCACAAAGTGGCCGAGCCCTATTAGGGGGGAGGAGGAAAATTTCCTTTTCCGAAAACTTGTCCTTTCGCGCTAGTTTATCGTACCTTAGGGTATAGATTACTTCGAGTCACCTTAGTAAGTATCGATAGCTTAGTTTCCGATAGATTCTGATAGTATTTCTGTGATTTTGTTTTAAAGGAACTTTTGAGGAATTTCCTGAGGAACAACACTTTGATCGTGAGGAAGAGTTGGAAGTTAATCCTGGAGAACCTTCAGGTGAGGGCTTCTCACTGAATCTCTAGTTAATGCTTAGGGTCGATGTTTCGACATTGTTTACTGTTTATGCACTGGAATTGTGTGTGATTGGAAAATGTTTTCTGAGGCTTCGGCTGACAATGTAGATGATTCATCTACTGAATGTTTTTGAGATTGACTTACATGCTATGTGCTATGTGGGTAATCTAGGATGTGTGGTGCATGCTGTATATGCTAAGTGCTAAGTGTTTATGATGAGATGTATTGATATATGACATGTTGTAGATTGTGATGATTTAAATATGCTGTGCACTGGAATCTGAGTTTCTGAACGGTGAGAAAAGCGGGCAGGTCATGCCGATTTTATTTTGAGAGTTTTGAGAAAGCTTGAAAGGACGAATGAGATTCGGGCCTTGTTGTGGTGTTGTATGGATCGAGGCATTCTCTGGTGTCAGTTGGGGATTAGGAGATCCCGAGAACTTATAAGCTTTTGCGATAAGACTAAAATGATATTATTTTGAAAAGAAAACTCATAAGACATTAAACAACCTTTAAATCTTCAATTAATGATAATAAACTCGAAAGGGAGCTTCGGATGCAAATCTTAGTTTTTGGAAAACGAGAAGTGTCGTCGGATCCAAGTGTTGAGGAGATTGGAAAGTTCTGAGTATGTTGATACTCCTTCGCTCGTTGAGCAGTTTGATTAGCCATCCATGGGATGAGCCGAGAAGCTTCACTGAGGCGTGAGACCTTGTGAATGCGGGATACTCCACTGAGGCGTGAGACCTTGTGGAAAGCATGGAACTCCACTGAGGCGTGAGACCTTGTGAGAGCATGAAACTTCACTGAAGCGTGAGACTTCGTGCAAGTGTGTAAATTCACTGAGGCGTGAGACCTTGTGAAAGCATAAAACTTCACTGAAGCGTGAGACTTTGTGAATGTGTGAGACTCCACTGAAGCGTGAGACTTCGTGAGAGCATTGATGACTCGAAGAGTTATCGTGAGTGGTTGCACTCATTTTATGATTATTGTATTTTGTCGCATAATCGACTTTTACCTTAGGGTAAGCTTTTAGAGACATTAATTTACCTAGAACACGTGGCGACGTGTCGAGTGAGGTCGGAGACGTTGTTCGGTTAATCACATTGCATTCATGCACACATAGGAGGTTAATACACGGCGTGATACCGGACCTCGGTGGATTCCAAAATGGTCATAAGACCCGGATTTCCGCGATAGAGCGTCTGTAGACGTCTCTTGTAGCAGACCGAAATGGCAGACCTACGGGTTACGGCTGATCTGACTACCTTTGTGTGGTGTAAGAGGCACGCGGGCAGAAATGGTCCCACCGTTGCTGGTGCTAGGATTGATCCGTTTGATGTCCATCCGTTTCCGGATTGCATATTGGTTTACTGGGTTGACCTGCATATCACTTCATGCAACATGCATACTGACTTAGTTGATGAGTGTGTTTTGATACTTGTTAGTTCTACTTGAGGCATGTTAACTGTGATTTACTGTCGTTTATATTCATTGTGGAATATGCAACCCTAGGATGTTATCCCTAGTTATAAGCCTAAGTGGCTACTCTATTATTTGTATCTATCCTTGCTATTATTTACATAATTCGTTGGAGTTGACCCTCGCGTCTTCTGTGTGTGCTTTGGCGGACAAACGCCCATTGTCAGATGTCTTTGGCGGGCTAGTTCATGATGGTTCACCCTTCGGGGGGAACTAGGTTGGGATGCTGGAACAGGAGCGCGTCGCGGTAGCGAGAGGATGACGGATGGTGTACATAGACTAGGTCGTTCTGGATTTCGAATTCGGTCGACGATCATGCTAGTATGTAGGTTTTAGTGCTGGTGTGAGCTCCTCAAGATGGGATTAGTGTAGGAGTAGAGTCTTAGCTCTGAACATCATTTGTTTCTTTTGGGACAGGGTAGTTTCCCGCCTATAACTTTTTGTGTGGTTTCTCTACGGGAATCACAGAGAGTTGGTTGGACTTAGGAGGTCTTGCTTCAGGCCGATGGGCCAGCTTATTCTCAGTTTTTGAGGGATGGTGTTGCGGACACTTACCTTTAGATTTGGTTTGTACATATTGCCTACGGGCGCTACTTTTCTTGTTACCCGTCACTGGAGGTTTACTCGTGACGTGGCTAGCTACTTACAGCGGGGGCTGTTATATTTATTGTATATTAGTTCTGTAGATTTCGCTTTTGGGTTTTATTTAATTCAGTCTCGTCTTAGTTATTATTAAAAAAAAAAATATATTCACGTTTTTCCGCATTAAGTTTATTTTGGTTACTAAAGTGACGCCACCGAAATCGGGGTGTTACATTGTGGTATCAGAGCACGGTCGAGTCTTTCGGGAGTTGTTGGGGAATAGGTCTTCTGTGCTAGGTTGTGTGACTCTGCATAGAGTGAAAATTGATTGTCTGCAAGCGATTTTTCGCTTAAAAATTGATTGAAGTTATTGCTTAATCATATTGTATAGTTATACTAGATGCTATCTTATGATGAGTACTAACTGTTTGTTTAACTTAACAGAACATGGTGAATACCAATCAGCTAGCTGAGATGATGGCCACTATGGCCCAAGCCGTGACAGCACAAGCAAATGATAGTGCGATGAGGCGTGCTGCTGAGGAGGCACGTGAACAACATCAGCGCCAGAGGGAAGTAACTCTGGACCAGAACAAAGGCCTCAATGATTTCAGGAGGCAAAACCCACCAAAGTTCTCTGGTGGTACTGACCCGGATAAAGCAGATCTCTGGATTCAGGGGTCGAGAAGATATTTGGCGTGCTGCAGACTGTTGAGGGTGCCAAAGTGGGCATGGCGACTTATCTACTGCTCGGTGATGCTGAGTACTGGTGGAAGGGCGCCAGGGGGATTATGGAGGATAACCATGAGGAGATCAACTGGAACTCCTTCCGAACTGCATTCTTGGAGAAATACTTTCCAACAAGTGCTCGGGATGAGCGGGAGTCACAATTTCTGACACTCCGTCAGGGAGGTATGTCAGTACCGGAATTTGCTTCGAAGCTGGAATCTTTGGCGAAGCATTTCCAATTCTTTCATGATCACGTGAACGAGCGCTATATGTGCAAGCGTTTTGTCAATGGACTGAGGCCGGATATTGAGGACTCAGTGAGGCCGCTGGGAATCATGCGATTCCAATCCTTGGTTGAGAAAGCCACGGAGGTGGAACTGATGAAGAACCGGAGGCTAAACCGGGCTGGAACTGGAGGGCCGATGAGGTCGAGCTCTCAAAATTTTCAGAGTAGAGAGAAATTTCAGAGCAGGGGGCCATATCAGCGTCCTGCTGGAAGAGGATTTACTTCAGGATCTTACAGACCCATGGCGGGTACTGCTGGAGGTTCCGGAGATCAGACTTTGAAGAAGGAGATGACCTGTTTCAGATGTGGGGAACTGGGGCATTATGCTAATGCTTGTTCCAACAAGAGGCCCAAGTGCTTCAATTGTAACAAAATGGGGCACACTGCCGGTCAGTGCAGAGCACCTAAGACGGAACCAACTGTGAACACTGCTCGTGGGAAGCGTTCTGCTGCCAAAGCAAGAGTTTACACCATGGACGGTGAGAGAGCTGAGGGATTTGTCAGAGGAGAGCGCAAGAACGATGGTAACCTTCTAACCATTCTTTCTCATTTCAGTATAGTATATTCCATTACTTTCGTAGCGTGTGCAAACACACCTGACTTACTTACACTGTCTAAGCTTTGACCTTATAGTTATTACGCCTATTAATACCTTATTTGACCGTAGCTCGTATTTTAGCTATAGAAGTTACACGAGGT
The DNA here is from genome assembly GCF_012489685.1 of Lotus japonicus. Lineage (NCBI taxonomy): Eukaryota > Viridiplantae > Streptophyta > Magnoliopsida > Fabales > Fabaceae > Lotus > Lotus japonicus. Next base: position 49,287,895 of record NC_080043.1, on the reverse strand, counting down.
TTAGAATAACACGTTCAGCCTAGAAAGTAGTTTTGCATCGATGCGTTTAACAAGAAGTAGAAGCTGAAGATTGAATCTTAGGGAGATTCCTTGTGGGTAGTATACGTATGATGTTGAGGGCGTGTAGTTCCGTAGCGGAATCATTGAGGATTTAATATCAAGATATTTGTGACTATTGGATGATAGGAACTCATTGGCTGTTCCAGTAGGCTTTTCTAGATTTTCACCTTCGATGTGTTAGGCCTGATCAACTTAATATTGAGGGGGTGATATTCGGAATCACAGCTGGATATGGACTTTGATAAAAGGATTGGTAAGATTAACTTGAGATGATCGAAGAGTAGTTGAGTTTGGGAGAAAAAAAGTTCTCATTAAGTATTTGTTTTCATTGCGAAGGAGTTGTAGTCTTAAGAGATGAATATCCTCTTAGGAAATGTTGAAGAGTTACAGAGCATCAGAGATCCAAACTTGGAAAAGGTTTAGGTTCTAAGTCTATTAATTCTTGTCATAAGTGTGTAGGACTTGAAGTTTGTCATAATTTGATTGGGAGATCAAGAAGTTTATCGACGAGATGGTAATCAAGTTAAAAGAAGGAAAGTGTTAGTATTCAGATGAATACTTGAAGTTATCATATTTGGACAAGCTACTCAGAGTCTAATAGTGAATTGAGCTTTGTTATGGATTTTGGTGATGCATGATAGAGTTAGCAAGTGAATTTTGCTCAGTTGAATAAGAATCCTATGATTAAGATTGACTTGGGGAGTCGAAAATCACGTGTGAGTAAGGGATGTAGGGTAATAGCAGTTACGATAGTAGTTAAAACCTCAGAAGGTTGGAGGATCGGATGACGAAATGACTAGTTAAGTCCCTTGAGGTATAGTGATGATTTGATCTTCTAGAGGATAAATCTCGATTTATGCGAAGTGTTTAGGATTTCAATAAGTCGAAATTGGTTTGAGTGAGGAATGTTTTGAGGACGAAGACGACAATAATGGATTGTTGGATATTAAGAAGATGATTAGCTTATGGGTGGTCAATGAATTGATGATTAAGAGGATGAGTCTCGTCATGCACGAGGTATTAAGACTCAAGTCGAGTTTTAAATTTGAACGGTGACTAAGTAGAAGATTGATTTCATGGTGCGAGCGACGATAGTTAAGAACTTGGAAGTGACGTTAATGGACCATTAGACTCCAACGCAATGTTCCGTATAGGGGATTATCAAGTGGTCGAGCCGGACAACATAGAGTGGGAAGATGATATGTCTTTTGAGACGCCGTCGATCAACATGGGGACTAGAAGAGTGAAACAAAACAAAGGGAAAGCAGAGTGCTTTAGTGGAAGTTATTCGGAAAAAAGGCACAGACGGTGCTATAGGGAATTGGAGGAAAAGATCAAGGGAACAATATTCAGAACTTTTGCCGGACCTTAAGTTTCGAGGACGAAACTTTCTTTTTGGAGGGTAGTAATGTAAGGCCCAAGTTTTTAAGCTTATGCTAGGTGAATAAACTTCTTATTCACGATTAGGGTTGATGTAATGTGAAGGGAAACCTGAACAAAAGTTCATTAAATGAAATATATTTATGAAGGAGAAAGTTCAGGAAAAGTTCAAGGATTGCATTATGATCGATAAAAGTTATAACACGAACGTTTTACGCTTAAACCTAGGTCAGAAACCCTAGTATATAGCTAATTTTCACTTTTAGGCACGATGGCAGTTAATTCCTAAAATCTTCAGAGAAATGTTAGAACTTCTCTTTTTCCATATATCACCATCGTTTCGAGGCGAAACTCTAGGATCTACGAACGTCCGATTCCAATCATCGGAAGTTTGCCGAAAACGAAACCCTGGTTTTTCAAAACCCTAGAATCAACCGACAATGAAGACTTTTTCTATTCGGAGCTTCAAATGAAGATTCTACACGCGTACACCCATTTCTCTTGATGATTTCAATCTTTCTTCAGAAGGAAGTTTTCTATTCCGACATTCGATGCAAAAAGCAACTTATCGGGTAAAATAGTTTTATACCGACTATGCTTTAGTTGCCAAAAATACAAGGAGACCTCTTTATAGTTTTGGAATTCTTTTGCCAAAACATATCTAATAATTCATGGAGAATGACGCCGGAAAAATCAGATTCGCGAAACTTTCATTTTCCCGCGAATTTCCACCTTCTATATATAGCAAAGAAAGGAAGAAAAAACAAAAAAACTACCCATTTCCCCACCCAAACCCGCGGCTACAAAGAGGAAGAAGGAGGAGAAGATTTTCTTCATCGTTTGCTTGATCGTCGATCAATCAGTTGCTGCTTCAAGGCCTCGAGGTATAGTCGCTAATCCTTACCTCTGATCGCTTTTTCCATAGCTTTTCTGTAGAGTTTTCTGAGCGGATAGTTTATGGGTTTTTGCAAAACTATCCTGAATCTTTCATTTCTGATTCTAAACCTCTTCCTTATGCACCCAAGATCACTTCTGCCAGGTTAGATTTTCCGTTATGTCGCCGGAATTCCGCTGGAATCAATTTGAGCCTAAAATACCCATTTTTGGAGTTTTTGAAGAAAAGCTTCAACCTTTAGGCTGAAAACTATCGCCTTAGCTTAGTGCTAGTAGGATTAGTTGTCATAAACGTCGTTGGTGACGTCCCTGCAAAATTTTATTTTTGGGATTTCAGTTTTGAAAAATCCTAAGTTAAAAATCATGACCAAAATACCCCTGCGACAGTTTTTGATCCGATAATTTTTCCGAGTTCAGAATACCCTTAGTTACGGCTTATGAAAGCATAGGAACCAAGTTTGATCGAAGAAAAATCGAGCCCCATAATTGCACAAAGTGGCCGAGCCCTATTAGGGGGGAGGAGGAAAATTTCCTTTTCCGAAAACTTGTCCTTTCGCGCTAGTTTATCGTACCTTAGGGTATAGATTACTTCGAGTGACCTTAGTAAGTATCAATAGCTTAGTTTCCGATAGATTCTGATAGTATTTCTGTGATTTTGTTTTAAAGGAACTTTTGAGGAATTTCCTGAGGAACAACACTTGGATCGTGAGGAAGAGTTGGAAGTTAATCCTGGAGAACCTTCAAGTGAGGGCTTCTCACTGAATCTCTAGTTAATGCTTAGGGTCGAGGTTTCGACATTGTTTACTGTTTATGCACTGGAATTGTGTGTGATTGGAAAATGTTTTCTGAGGCTTCGGCTGACAATGTAGATGATTCATCTACTGAATGTTTTTGAGATTGACTTACATGCTATGTGCTATGTGGGTAATCTAGGATGTGTGGTGCATGCTGTATATGCTATGTGCTAAGTGTTTATGATGAGATGTATTGATATATGACATGTTGTTGATTGTGATGATTTAAATATGCTGTGCACTGGAATCTGAGTTTCTGAACGGTGAGAAAAGCGGGCAGGTCATGCCGATTTTATTTTGAGAGTTTTGAGAAAGCTTGAAAGGACGAATGAGATTCGGGCCTTGTTGTGGTGTTGTATGGATCGAGGCATTCTCTGGTGTCAGTTGGGGATTAGGAGATCCCGAGAACTTATAAGCTTTTGCGATAAGACTAAAATGATATTATTTTGAAAAGAAAACTCATAAGACATTAAACAACCTTTAAATCTTCAATTAATGATAATAAACTCGAAAGGGAGCTTTGGATGCAAATCTTAGTTTTTGGAAAACGAGAAGTGTCGTCGGATCCAAGTGTTGAGGAGATTGGAAAGTTCTGAGTATGTTGATACTCCTTCGCTCGTTGAGCAGTTTGATTAGCCATCCATGGGATGAGCCGAGAAGCTTCACTGAGGCGTGAGACCTTGTGAATGCGGGATACTCCACTGAGGCGTGAGACCTTGTGGAAAGCATGGAACTCCACTGAGGCGTGAGACCTTGTGAGAGCATGAAACTTCACTGAAGCGTGAGACTTCGTGCAAGTGTGTAAATTCACTGAGGCGTGAGACCTTGTGAAAGCATAAAACTTCACTGAAGCGTGAGACTTTGTGAATGTGTGAGACTCCACTGAAGCGTGAGACTTCGTGAGAGCATTGATGACTCGAAGAGTTATCGTGAGTGGTTGCACTCATTTTATGATTATTGTATTTTGTCGCAGAATCGAATTTTACCTTAGGGTAAGCTTTTAGAGACATTAATTTACCTAGAACACGTGGCGACGTGTCGAGTGAGGTCGGAGACGTTGTTTGGTTAATCACATTGCATTCATGCACACATAGGAGGTTAATACACGGCGTGATACCGGACCTCGGTGGATTCCAAAATGGTCATAAGACCCGGATTTCCGCGATAGAGCGTCTGTAGACGTCTCTTGTAGCAGACCGAAATGGCAGACCTACGGGTTACGGCTGATCTGACTACCTTTGTGTGGTGTAAGAGGCACGCGGGCAGAAATGGTCCCACCGTTGCTGGTGCTAGGATTGATCCGTTTGATGTCCATCCGTTTCCGGATTGCATATTGGTTGACTGGGTTAACCTGCATATCACTTCATGCAACATGCATACTGACTTAGTTGATGAGTGTGTTTTGATACTTGTTAGTTCTACTTGAGGCATGTTAACTGTGATTTACTGTCGTTTATATTCATTGTGGAATATGCAACCCTAGGATGTTATCCCTAGTTATAAGCCTAAGTGGCTACTCTATTATCTGTATCTATCCTTGCTATTATTTACATAATTCGTTGGAGTTGACCCTCGCGTCTTCTGTGTGTGCTTTGGCGGACAAACGCCCATTGTCAGATGTCTTTGGCGGGCTAGTTCATGATGGTTCACCCTTCGGGGGGAACTAGGTTGGGATGCTGGAACAGGAGCGCGTCGCGGTAGCGAGAGGATGACGGATGGTGTACATAGACTAGGTCGTTCTGGATTTCGAATTCGGTCGACGATCATGCTAGCATGTAGGTTTTAGTGCCGGTGTGAGCTCCTCAAGATGGGATTAGTGTAGGAGTAGAGTCTTAGCTCTGAACATCATTTGTTTCTTTTGGGACAGGGTAGTTTCCCGCCTATAACTTTTTGTGTGGTTTCTCTACGGGAATCACAGAGAGTTGGTTGGACTTAGGAGGTCTTGCTTCAGGCCGATGGGCCAGCTTATTCTCAGTTTTTGAGGGATGGTGTTGCGGACACTTACCTTTAGATTTGGTTTGTACATATTGCCTACGGGCGCTACTTTTCTTGTTACCCGTCACTGGAGGTTTACTCGTGACGTGGCTAGCTACTTACAGCGGGGGCTGTTATATTTATTGTATATTAGTTCTGTAGATTTCGCTTTTGGGTTTTATTTAATTTAGTCTCGTCTTAGTTATTATTAAAAAAAAAAAATATTCACGTTTTTCCGCATTAAGTTTATTTTGGTTACTAAAGTGACGCCACCGAAATCGGGGTGTTACATATTAGCTCTGACCGTCATTGTTTCTTTGGGGACAGGGTAGTTTCCCGCCTATAGCTTTTTGTGTGGTTCCTCTACGGGGATCACAGAGAGTTGGTTGGGCTAGGAGGTCTTGTTTTAGGCCATCTGGGCTAACTCATTCTCATTTTGAGGGATAGTGTTGCGGACACTTGACTTTTCTTTTGGTTTGTACTTTTGCCTACGGGCGTTACTCTCTTTTACTTTCCGTCACTGGAGGTTTACTCGTGACGTGGTTTACAACTTACAGTGGGGGCTGTAATTATATTGTATATTAGTTCTGTATCTTTCGTTTTAGAGTTTCATCTCTTTCTGTCTTTAATTACATTATCGAAAAAAAATAATTCACGTTTTTTCCGCTTAAGTATTTATTTTTGGTTACTAAAGTGACGCCACCGAAATCGGGGTGTTACAGATTGGGCTGACTTATCCTCGTTTTTGAAGGTTTGTGTTGCGGACACTCAACCTTTTCATTTGGTTTGTATATATTGCCTACGGGCGTTACACTTTCTACTTACCGTCACTGGAGGTTACTCGTGACGAGGTTGCTACTTACAGCGGGGGCTGTAATATATATTGTATATTAGTTCTGTTATCTCGCATTTGCGTTTTATTTATTTCAGTCTTGTCTATATTTCTCGACAAAAAAAATATTCACGTTTTTCCGCATTAAGTTTATTTTTGGTTACTAAAGTGACGTCACCGAAATCGGGGTGTTACATTTATCTATTCACTTGTTTTCATTTTCTCCGTTCATTACTTACCTGCTTCCGCTTTCATATCAACATACATCTAGACGCATTTAAAAAAAAAAAAAACTCTTTTATTTATATCATTCTTATTACATCTTAAAACGGAGGATTTTTTCTCATAATCCTACTTTGACGCCGAAACTCTGTTTTCTCAAGCTCTAGGCGGTGCCGCTTGTACTCCAACTGGACCAAACTCCGACGAACCTCCTGCCTCTCAGGACTCTCCACCGCGACCTTCAGTGAAGCCTCCACCGCGACCTTCAGTGAAGCCTCCACCGCTCGAATATCGGCATAATTGTCTAGTTCCCGCTGGAATAAATGCGAGGAACCCTTTGAGTTTGTTGTCCATCTCGGGGCTTAGACTCATGCCCAGCAACCGATTGGTCAGTTGGTAGACGTTAGGATCTTCGGGATGCCTAACGTTGATATAAAGGTCCTCATCAAAAGCTTTCTTCCTCAGCTCGCTAATACAACTTTCGAAGGATGCCATTGTGATGTTTGAATTAGGAAACTGATGAGATGTGAAGACTGTTATGAGTTAAAAGCCATTTATACACTAAGTTCAGTCTCCAGGAGATATTGCCAAAGCAGTTTCTCGAGGACTTTTTCCTTGGAAAATGATGCAACTCGCAATAAAGTCATAAGTATTCCTGGCCGGTGGTCAATGGTAACCCTCCATTGGAATCTGGGGAAGAGGCGTTTAAGGTGCAAGGGTTAGGACTCTATAGGAAGGACGACTCGCATGGTTCATGGCCTAGGACTCTGCGGTGCAAATGCCCAAAGCTCGTGGCAAGAATGGTGTCGGCGGAGAAGGAAGGCTTAAGCAAAAAAAAAAAAAAAGTAGCAAGACAGAACACAAACGGAACCGGGAATTTGCATTAAAAGATAAACAAGAAAATAGACCGCGGTTACAAGATCGACATAAAAACTGCTAACATTCTTCGTTTCCCTCTACATGTTCTTCATTCAGGAAATGCTCGGCGACAAAGCCTGGGGGATCGTCGATACCAACCAACCGAGTGAAAGTAACCTTCTTGAATGCCCCCATTTGGTGAAGATCGATCCGGGGATAGAGGAGCTGGACTTGGGCTTTGGCGAGGAAAAAGCCACGGCCGCGCTAAAAAACGGCGAAAGCAGCGGCGTCAGACCTCATTCTTTCCTCTAAGGCCTTCGCGTCAAGTTGAGCTTGAGACTTTATCGTGGATAAAGCTTCATTCTACTTCGCTAGTTCAGCACGAAGGTGTTCGAGTTCAGTCTCCACTTTTGCTTCGGATTCCTCTTGAACCTCCTGCTGAAGCTTCGCAAGGGCCTTCTCCAAATCAGAAATTCTCCTGTCTCAGAATTCCAGGCTGACCGCAGCACGGCTAGTTTGTTCGGCCAACTCTTTGGAAAATGAGGTTTCCTTGGCATTTAGTTGGGCGAGGAGCGCCTTACGCTCCTCAATAAATCCAGCGTTGAGGGCGCGGAGGCGCGCCACCTCTGATCGCAACACTTCGGCATCCTGGGCGGACCGCTTATAATTATGAAAAGTGTGGAGCGTCGTCCCCAATGCGCCTTCGGAAACCCTGTCCAAGCCTTGCTGCTTGACCACTTCATCCATCCTCGCAATTTGCGCTGACGTCAGGGACAGAGAATATGGAGGCTCTCGATTTGCAGAGCCCCGAGGCGGGGCGGGGCGAGGCTATGACTGGGCGATGAAGCACTAGCAGATGGCATCATGTTTTGACCAGGAGGTGGTAGGGTAACTTTCGCACTGGAGGGAGGCTTGTCGGAGGAACCGCCCCGGGCGCGAGGCGAGAAAACTGGAGCCACCTGTGAAGTGTAACACCCCGATTTCGGTGGCGTCACTTTAGTAACCAAAAAGAAAACAAAGCGGAAAAACGTGAATATTTTTTTTTTCGATATTTGTTCTAAGTAAATAAAGACTTGACAAAATAAAACTTATCGACGAAAGATAAAAACAACTAATGTACAGATATATTTACAGTTCCCGCAATATGTAGCATGTCACGTCACGAGTAACCTCCAGTGACGGAAAAGTAGTGCCCGTGGGCAAATATGTACAAACTGAAACAAAAGATCAAGTATTCTGAAATACAGTCCTCCAACGAAAGTAGGTCAGCCCAAAAACAGTCCGAAGACCTCCTAGTCCGACCAACTCTCTGAAATCCCCGTAAAGAGAACCACACAAAAAGCTAAAGGTCGGGGACCTACCCTGCCCCAAAATGAGAAACTGAAGACCAGAGCCACAACGCTACTCCTACCCTAATCCTGACTAGAGGAGTACACCCCAACACTCCCAGCTATGCATCACCGTGGTCGTCGTCTGAATCTTAATCCAAGACGACTAGGTCGATGTCTCCGATCATCTCTCCTCTCGCTGCTGGAATCTGCTCCTGGGCGGATCTCACGGGTCCAGGTCTTGAACCAAGGTCGGCAGCAACGACAACAGTAGGTGAGCTAGAGTCCGAAGAAGTCCCTCCCACAGGCACTTCCTCCGAGGGGTCCTCGTCGTCCGAAGGCGACGGTGGTGGTGGTACAACGACTCCAAGTCCACAGTGCACACCTGGTGGTAGGTTGAAGCTGACGGTGTAGCGTCTCAAAACTCTGTGCGTCAAGTTTCCCATCCTGTCGACGCGATCCTCCATTATTCGCCCCGAATAAATGGCTCGGTGACCGGCGGGGTTGACCACCCATGAGCCCGGGGTGTCCTGATCCAACATCTCGAACCTAGTCCCCCCCGAAGGGATGACCATCTTGAACCAATCTGCCATCGACATCTGACAAAAAGGGCATACATAGCCCCCCATACACAGGTAGCACGCGCGAGGGTCAACTCAAAGAATTACATAATAGTACATCCAATAGGTAAAGTTTAAACAATAGCTACATAGGCTTAGAAGTTTGTGACAGCATTATAAATTGTATAATTCCCAATGAATATAAATAACAAATAATAACAATTAGCATGTATCAAATAATATTAATAAGTAACAATCACACTCGGCAACTAAGTCAGTATGCATGGTGCATGAGTGCAATGCTAAGGAACAAGATGCAATCCGGAGGGATGGGCACCATCAAGTCAGCCCTACCACCAGCCACGGTGGGACCATTTCCGCTCGGGCGTCTCTTATACCAAACAAAATTGTAGTCAGATCAGCAGTGAACCCGCAGGTCTGCCATTTCCGTCAGCTACTAAGAATCGCCGTTGTGTTCTTATGTGGAAATCCGGGTCTTATGACCATTTTGGAATCCACCGAGGTCCGACTTCCTGCCGTGTTAATACCTCAAAATGTGTGAATGAATGCACGTGATTAGCCAAACAGCGTCTCTGACCTCACTCGTCACGTCGTCACGTGTTCTAGCTAACTTACTGTCTGTAAAAAGAATACCCTAAGGTAAATGTCGATTCTGCGACAAAAGACAATTAATTATGAAAAGTATCTCATGATGATTTCTCGAATCATCCGACCCATCTCCATCTGATGGTCAAAAACTGCTCAGCGAGCAAAGAGTATCGACATACTCGGAAACTATCCGTTTCCCGGCTTATCTTTTAGATAGCCCAACAACAAAACTGCTCATCGAGCAAAAGATTATAAAATACTCATAAACTTATTAGTTTTCCTAAATCTTGGATTCGGCGACACTTCTCATTTTCCAAAGCTAATATCCAAACCCTAAGCTTTCATCTGAGATTGTTATTATTATTTAAAGTGTTCAGAGGTTGTTTAGTGTGTTATGGATTTTCCTTGTAAAAATAGTTTCCATTTAGTTTTGTCTCTAATCTTATGAGTTTAAAAGATCCCATAATCCCAATTAATTCCCAGAGAAGGTCTCGATCCATTAAAATGTGTATAAGGGCCCGAACCTCTGTTCGTGCCGTCAAACTTTCCCAAAATCTCATGATAAACTCTGGCATAACTGCCTGTTTATCCTCTCTGACGTACAACAGATATATGTGTAATCTCATAATCAAAGTAACACAATCCAACAGTCATGGCACATATATCAACACATCCTAGATTAACCATTTAGCACATAGCATGTGAATCAATATCAACACATCCTAGATTAACCATTTAGCACATAGCATGTAAATCAATCTCAAAAACAATTCAAGCGATAAATGATTATCAATTGTCAACCGTGGCCTTAGAAAACATTTTTCCCATTCAAACACAATCAAGTGCATAAACAGTAAATCAAGTCGAATTCATTGACACCTAAAGCATTAGCTAGTATTCAGTGAGTAGCCCTCACTTGTAGGTCCTCCAGGGTGTTCCTCAAACTTTCCTTCACAATCTTCCTCCTCGGCTCCACAGAATTCCTCAAACGAACCTTAGAGCAAAATCACAGAATTCAATCACAATGAGTCAGAAACTCAGCAAACAATAAGTACTAGGGTTACACGAAGCATTATAAACTCCGAAGTACGATAATCTAACGCGTTAAGACAAGTTTTCGAAAACAAAATTTTCCTCCCCCTAAGGAGGAGCTCTCGGCCACACATCATAATTGTGTGCGCCGATTTTTCTTTGATCAAACTTGGTTCCTAGGTTATCATTAGTCGTAACTAAGACGAATCAAAGCTCGGAAAAATTTTCGGATCGAAAACTGTCGCAGGGGTATTTTGGTCAATATTTTCTGCTCAGAATTTCAAAATTGGAATTTCGAAAAAAAAATTGGATGGGGACGTCACCAACGACGTTTATGACGACTAATCCTACTAGCGCTAAGCTAAGTCGAGAGTTTTAAACCAAAAGAACGAAACTTTGCCTCAAAATGGGTTTTTCAAGCAGAATTGGAATTCGGCGGCATTTCGGCGACATTCGGCAAAATGTAATCCGCTAAACACGCTCTTGGGCATGCAGGGAATAAGTTTAGACAGAGAAATCGAGTTATTTGGACAGTTTTACAAAAAGCTCAAAACTTTGAGCACAGAAAGACATAGAGAAGGACGACAGAATTGACGATCAAAAGTGAGAGATAGTATCTATACCTCGATGTCTTCGAATAGCAACGAACGGTGCAGCGATCAGGCAAGAAACGGCGAAAATCTTTTTCCTCCTCCTCCTCCTTGGTGCTCGCGGGTTTGGGGTTTGAATGGGTGAAGGTTTTGAAAAAATTTCATTTTCTTGCTATTTATAGGTTTTGGAAAATGCGGAAATGAAGACTTTTTCTATTCGGAGCTTCTAACGAAGTTTCCATCTGCGTTGTCAGATTTCTTTCGACGTTTTCAAACTTTCTTCCGGACGAAGTTTTGTCATCCGACTTTCACAGCAAAAAGTAGTTTTTCGGGGCAAATTAACTTACACCGCTTTTGGATCGTTTTTCTCAAATTCAAGAGACTTGTTTTGAGTTCTGGAATTCTTTCGCCAGAATATCGCTTAGAATTCACCGATGAACGTGCTGCAAAAATCGGAATCGCGAAATATTCATTTTCCCGCGATTTTACTCTCCTATAAATAGTAAAAAAATCACAAAAACTTACCACATTCCCACTTTGAGGCCGCGAGTTTGGAGGAGAAAGGAGAGAAGAACTTCGTCGTTTCTTGACCGATCTTCGAGCTTTTTGTCTCTATTTCACGGCACAGAGGTAATCTACTTGATTCTTACCTCTGATCATCTTTTATATCGCGTTTCTTTATCTCTTTCTGAGCTCAAAGTTTCGAGCTTTTCGTAAAACTGTCCGATTTTCCCGATTTTTCTTTTGAACTACCCTACTATACTTACCCAACAACCTAGAACACTCGCCGTTGTGCGCCGATTTTGATCGAGTCGTCAAAGATATGAAAAACTGTATAAAAACCCATTTGCGCACATATTGAAACTTTATCGACGAAAGCCACAATCCGACTTAGTGCCTTTAGGATTAGTTGCTACAAATGCCGTTGTGGACATCCCCATTGTAACACCCTGATTTCCAGGTGTCACTTTAGTAACTCAAAAATAAACTTTACGCGGAAAACAGGTATTTTTTTTTTTTCGTTTGATTCCTTAAAATTAAAGCGATAGAAAATAAAGTCATAAACCAGCAACTAAACTAACCGATGTACAAACATATATACATGTACAGCCTCAGCTGCACGTCAACGTCACGCGCACTCGCAGTGACTCCAAAGTAGTGTGCCCGTAGGAAAATATGTACAGAACCAGTAATGTAAGTAAAATTTTTACGTACAGTCATCCAATGAGAAAGTCGGCTCCAAAATGGCCTAAACAAAAGACCCCTAAAGTCCGACAGACTCTCTGTGATTCCTCATCAAGAGAACCACACAAAAAGCCATGCATCGGGAACCTACCCTGTCCCAAAAGTAAGACGAATCAGAGCTCTACACAAAATATGACGCTGCCTAACCTACCCTCCTAGTACCGCTCATAGCTCCTTCTCCTCTCCCTCGTCGCTCGGCGAGTAGCTGTCCACATTGCTGTCGGAGTCCGTGTCGGAATCCACCATGATCATCTTGGTGTCCAAGTCCACGACCTCCCTCCTAACTGTCTTGCGCACCGTCCTAGTCAAGCCCGTCTCAACATCCACCTCTCCAGTAAGAACATCCTCCTCCACCACCCGAACCAGGGGTTCCACACGGTAAAAGGAAAACGACGTGAGGCAGATGGAGCAACAGACTCCCTCTTCGACTCCACGAGCCTCGAGGACGACGCCACGTCGGTAGGATCGATAACAGTAGCAGGAGGTGGCGCAACAGGTGCAACAACATCAACCTCGATCTCGGATGGGTCCTCGTCATCGGAAGAAGATGAAGTCGGAGTTGGTGTTGGTGGTCCTCGACCAGTACCTAGTCCACAGCGAACTGAAGGCGGCAAGTCAAAGCTCAGCTCCATGCGTCGTAGCACTCCCCTCGTCAAACGTCTACGCCCGTCTGTCCGGTCCTCCATGACCCTTCCCCGGTACGTCGCTCGATGATCCACAGCATCGATCACCCAAGAAGTGGGGGCATGACGGTCCACCAACTCAAACCTGATCCCCCCCGAGGGAGATACCATCGAAAACCACTCCGCCATCGACATCTGGCAGCAGGCTGACCGCCCAAACACAACATGTAACCAAAGCCAAGGCGCTAGGGTCAACTCACGGAAATAAGTAATTATACACTCAACATGTGATTGGGGTATAGATATATATGTTTATGTATATATATTAATAATCCTAGCATGTTATTGGCTCTAACAATGCTTCAATAATTCAAACAACATACAATTCCAATCAGGGTGAATGTATGCGTGAAATGCAATTCAATATGATCCGGATAATTCAATTTGGGATGGGCACCATCGAGTCAGTCCTAACACCGGCCTAGTGTTTAACCATTTCCGCTCGGGTGTCACTTACAAACCCATGCATAGTCGGATCAGCCCCAACCACCCTAGGTCGTGCCACTCTGCCCGCTATGCCGAAGATACACCCAGGTGTTCTTCGATGAAGGCATTCCCCAACCTTCGTGAAGCTTTCCCGTTCTTCACCGAGGCCCAATCTTTCGATCGTACAAACCTCGAATGATGCATGATGCAATATGGTTAGCCAAACATCGATTCGTCCTCACAACGCAAGTGTTTAGCTCAAAACCCAATCTCAAAACCCAAGAGTTTAGTGTCGGTCAATACAACACAACTACAACAACAAGAGTACTAAAGTACTCGGTAACTTCCCCTTGTCACCGTGGCTCACCCCCCTGGTGTCCAGCAATCCTCCAAAACCCACAACAAAAGTCGACTTTTCCCCGTCTTTCGCAATTATTTTCCCCTTTAGTTTTCCTATGTTTTATTCATTAATAAAAATGTTTCGAATTGAATTAGTCAAGTTATGAGTTTAGTTCTTGAATACTAAATTCTCTAAAGTCTCTAGTTTTCGAAATTCTATTCATTCTAAGTTTTCCAAAAACCCACCAATGTAAATCCCGGGGAAAGTCTAAGTATACAAACGAACGGCTAAGTCTCAAACCCCTGTTTGTACTTGCCTAGGGCTGTTTCCCCAACCCGAAAGATCAAAAATAACCAGTTCAGTGATTCTCCACTCTGAAGTCGCGTCAAAACGCACAATTCAATAACATCTCAATATCATAAGTTATGGAAAACATCATAACATTAATTCATCATCATAATCAATATCAAAGTAAAGCATAAGTCGAATTTATCGACGCCTATCATGCAGTCTTAGCTAATAGGTAAGTTACCCTAACCTCGAATTGCTCCAGCCTCTTGGTCTAGGTTCTCTTCACACAAATGCTCTGAAAAACCCAAAGTTCCTTCAACTGAACCTCGGAGAAAACAAAGCAGAAATCCAAACAAAATCGATTAGCTCGATCACAACACAGCTAATTAACGATAGACAAAGAATTGAAGCTTCAGAATACAACAATCGAGTACGAAAGGACAAGTTTTCGCAAACGAAAAACTCCCCCCACACAAACATGCTCTCGGCCACAAGAGGAAAAAGGCTCCGGCTCTTTTTCTTCGATCTAATTTAATTACAAGGTAGTTTTAGGGTAAAACTAGGGTAAAGAAACTGTCGGAAAAATTTTAGAACAACCGGGTCAAAATACAGCTATTCAGGGGCGTTTTGGTCCAAAATAAAAGCTCAAAAACTCAAAGTTAAAACTTGGTAAAACAAATTTGATAGCGATGTTCCTAACGACATTTGTAGCAACTAAACCTAAAATGGACCGTTCCACTGGAACATCTGGTCTTCAGAACTTCTGACTTGAGTTCTTCAGAGCTTCTTGAGAGCTTCCATCTTCAGAGCTTCTGAAGTATTTGCCACTGTTAAGAACGAACATGGTAGGTTAAGGAGCTCTCCTTTTAGTAACCCTTGGTTCTTCTTCTTCCGAACGAATAGGCTTGGGTCAGATTCAGAACCTGTTTGTCACATCTTAAAAGGACAAACGTTAGGGTACCACAATTGTTCATCATCACAAACCTTAATTGTAATCATCAAAACATAGAGATGCAACCACTGATCAAACCTTGATCTTACAATCTCCCCATTTTTGATGATGACAAGACAAGTATTTTGATGAACAATTTTTACACAAAAAACTGAATACACAGGAAAGAACAGATCAGAGATTAAACTTATCCTTGTGTAACGGTTTGCATTGCTCTTTCTGAATCTGGGATGATACCTGATTCTGAGCTAGGGTCTCCCCCTGACTCCCCCTGAATCTATGACTTAATGAATTGGTGAATAGTCTAGATTCGGAGTCTGGTTATGTGATCAGATTTTATGCTTGAAGAGATGTATACTCATCAGAAGTGATGGTTCATAACTTAACGTATATCACACAATAACATAGTCTTGTCCAAGTATAATTGGAATAAGGCGTCAGAAGCAAGATTGGTTCAGGATATGAACAAAATGTATTCCTTATTTGAGACGCTTGACAATATCTATGTGCTATAAGTGTTTGACACTTGTTCTCCTCTACTGGATTTATATAATATAGATATAAAAGTTTATCAAAAACCATTTTATGTACTCCCCCTTTTTGTCATAATCAAAAAGAGTGAAAAACAAAACCAACAATAACAATAATAAGAAAGTGAGGCAAATGAGAAATGTTATTATTACTGAACGGAGAAGAAGTACAGAGGAATGAAGAAGACTAATCCTAGATAAATAGGAAAGCTCGTGAATTCTTCATGAAGAGAAGTTGAAGGTGGAGGGGACGAATGTCCTGATCAATTGAGGCTAACTGAGTAGCCAGTTTTTCCTTCAAAGCAACATTCTCCTGGACAAATGCCCTGGAGCTGATCTTCAACGTCCTTCCGGCGAGTGGTCAGACGGAGGAGGTCATTCAGAACTTCTTGAAGGTTCTGAAGACAGTGAGTCTAATGAGAAGTGAGCCAGCATTTCAGAAGAGTCTCAATCTTCTCAAGAGCGTGAGAGATCTGAGAAGAAGATAGATTGACACTCCATGGAAAGACTTGGTCGAATACCATAGTCTTGAGTCCATAAATCAAATCGACAGTAGTCATTTTGATGTAGAAGAGAGAAGAATGGATATGAATGGAGGAGAATGGGATTGAATGGTGAAGGAGAAGATGAACGCAGTGAATACAAAGAAGAAAAGTAACAGAAAAACATGCATAAAACTTATCAACCATAAAAGCATGTGAGTTACTAAATGGACGGTGCATTGAATCAGAGAATAAGAAGTTAACACAGTCAACATGAAATAAATTCAGTCATAACAAATAAATGCATGCATGATAGAAGTGAGGGATTCAAGGCTTGGAAGTGGAGGGAAGGTTGTCCATTAGGTACTTCATGATTGCTTCCATTTTGCTTGAGGACTCTTGAATTTGCTTGCTTTGCTCATTCTGAACACGTCCTTGTTGCTCAACCATCTGAAATAACCTCTGCTGATCATCCTGAATCCTGTCAATCCGGGCAGCAAGAATGGCAACTTCTGGAGCTGGAGCTGAAGTAGGAACTTCTGGTGCTTGTGTATGAGTAGCAACTTCAGACTCTGAAGACATTGCAGTATCAACTTGAATTGGCCCTTGCTGCTCAACTTCATTCATATCTGCATCTTCCAGAATGACTATACCGTCAGAGCTTTCTTCTTCAACCTCTGCTGAAAGCATTCTAGTAACTTCTGGGGTACATTCAGAGACAACACATGGTCTTTCAGCCATAGCTCTTCTCAAGGGTTCACAAACCCTGTGCAGTACTCTCTGCCTTTGCTCATAGGCCCTCTCAGATGCATCATGAACTCTGAGTCGTTTCTCCCTGCTAAGTTGCTTCTGAAGTTCATGAACTCTGCCTTCCGACCATCTTTCAAAGGCAGACCACAGGCCATCAACAAGAGAGGCATCAAACTGATTATCAGTTACCTGATACAGCCAATTCAGTCTTCTGGTGGCCTCTTCAGAGAATCCCTGAATGAGTTGATTAAGATTTTGAGGTTGGAAGGAGGTGGCCAAGGTCAGAACAGGCTGAGGAGTTCTGACAGCATTGGAGCTTGAAGCGTTTGAGCTATCAGGTTTGAGTTGTTCTGAAGGAGTGGACTCAATCTCATGGTCCTTCTCTATGCTTGAGTGATCTGATTCATCCATGTGCTCAGCTTCAGAGATTGTATCTGGCCTTTGCCTTGAGGTAACAGTCTTCTCAGGTGAAGTGAAACTCAGATCCTGTGAGTTGACTGCAGAGTAGTTGGACAGGGACACATAGGATGACTCAGGAACCTCTTGAAGCTGATCTTCAAAGTTGGAAGCTACTTGTTGAAAAGGCTTCACATTGAAAGGCGGTACAAGGATCTGAACATCATCATCCTCCTTTTCTGTCTCAGCGGGGATCTCACTAGTCTGGGTTATGAGGAAGGTGTGTGAAGTGGATGCAGGCTTGGGAGTGAATTGTTGAACCAAGGTTCTCAGGGTAGCCTCACTTTGAACAATACCTTGAATGAAGGAGTTGAAAGGATGTACTGGTTCAGTTGGGATGGATGTGGAAGAGGTGTAAATTGGAATGGAAGGGATGGCTGTGGTAGCTGTTTGGATGGTTGATTTAGGAGCTTGAGGTTCAGCTTGTGTTTCAGCTTGTGTTTCTGCTTGTGTTTCAGGTTGAGTCTCAGGTTGAGTGGGTGCTGTTTGGTTTGAGGTAGGCATGGAGGTAGATATAGGCAGGGGTTGTTCAGGAATAACTACTAAAGCAGAATCAGAGTTAATGCTTTCAGTAATTACCTTACTTGGGCTTCTGATGGATGTGGTTGTGGTAAGTTTTGCAGCCCTTGCTGGATCAGAAGTGCTTTTAGATCTTCTTTCCCGTTGTGCTTCTGAAGCAGGTTCAGATGCTTGCTCTGCTTCTACCTCTTTCTGCTGAAGTGGACCCCTCAGAGGCAGTTTTCTTCTCTTTACCAAGTGTACTTCATCAGAATCTGTGGATTCTTCAGCTTCTAAAGATTTCTCTTATAACCTGAAGCACATTCTGGATGATCTCATGGTCATCCTGCTTATCTTCTTCTTTCCTCAGGAATAACTTTTCGTCTCTTAGGCAGAGGAATATCATCATCTCAGTCTCCTCACTTGAGGAGTCTTCCCATGAGTCTTCTGAGCTTTCAGAATCAGACACTTGACGTGATTGAACTGAGGTTTCTTCGGAGGTCTTTTCCAGGAGAGGGTTCCCTGATGATCACAGTCTTGGATGCAGCTTTCTTCTTTGCAGGTTCCTCTGTCAGAATCCCTTTGCCCTTAGGATCTGAAGGCTTGCTGCTTTTGCCCTCCTTGATTTCCTTGTTGCCAACTTAGGAGGACTTTCAGGAAGTGTTTTGACAAACTCCTCAAGAGTGATAGGATCTCCTTGTCTTCT